>NC_048898.1:13223921-13293202 GCF_011077185.1 Oxyura jamaicensis
GGACTGTGGTGGTTTTACCATGCTAGGCAGCTGAACACCACAACTGCTCTCTCACTCCCCCTCCTCAGATGAGGAGGGGAAGAAGTAAAGGAAAGAACAGCTCACGGGTTGAGATAAGGATAATTTAATCAAAGGGAAAAAAATATTAAGGAAATATTATTATTAATTAAACAGTTCAACTAAAGGGAAAAAAGGGAAAGGGGAAGAGGGAGGGGGAAAGGGAATAACAAAACAGAACAAGTAAAGGCTGTGTGGAAGTGCAGAGGAAAGAAATTACTGTCTACTTCCCACAAATGAGCGATGCTTGACCACGTCCTTGAAACAGGGCCTCAAAGCACATAGCCGGTGTTCGGGAGGACAGACGTTTTCGCAACGAGAGCCCACCCCTCCCCTCTTCTTCCTTTTTCCACCTTTTATTGCTGAGCATGACATCATATGGTATGGAATATCCCTTGGGTTGGTTTAGGTCAGCTGCCCTGGTGATGTTTCTTTCTCACTTTTTGCCCACCCCCTAGGAGGGTCAGAGAGAGTCCTGATGCTGTGCCAGCACTTCTCAGCAGCAGACACAACACTGGTGTGATACCACTGCTGTCCTAGCTACAAGTGCAGAGCGCAGCACTGTATGGGCTGCTGCAGGGAAAGTTAACATCCCAGCCAGACCCAGTACAGGGGCGTGGTTGTTGTTTTGTCTGATTGTTTTTAGAAAAGCTTGCCATAATTGCATGAATTGGGTGAGAGGCCAGACTTGATGTCTCTGGTGACGTGCATGAAGAAACTGTCACTGACAGTAATGATGACAGGAATTGTCATCATCTGTAGAATTGTATTTGACTATGCAAAAAGTCTAACTCTGTCATTCAGCTGATTCGTTTTCATTTAATGTTTACTCAACAACTATTTGAAGCTAATGAATTTAAACTATTCTAAATTCAATACTAATGATGACATTTATTTTGTTAAAACACAGTAGTGGCATTTTCAATGCCATTATATTATGTCCTATCTGTTTACATAGGGCTATTCTTAAGAGAAGAAAACAATTTTCATTTGTATCATAAGTTTATGAACAAGAGACCAATAGGCAGAAAGCGTGAACAGCATGCAGGAATTCCAAATAATATTTTTAGCATCTCAAAATTAATAAATTAATAATTCTCTAGTCTTGCTTTATCTGTTTTAGTGTATTTGTGTCTCTTATGTTTATATACCAAAAGAAAAAATATGTATCTCCCACCTCACATGCTCAGCTTTCCTTTTCCTTTAAGCAATCATAGTGAGTAAAGGAGACCAATTTTTTTTTTTTGACATTCATAGTTATCTGTTGTTACTTCAGTATTACTAGGATTTGCACATGTCAGACCAAAAAGGAAATTGCATGAGATGGCAAGCAGAGATTTGAAAGTGCAGTGTCTTTTCTGATCTTTGCCTGTAAAATTGGTGGGACTTTTCAGTTGTGCAGGTTTCCGAGAATAGTGTTTTTTATGGCATTTAACTAAGAAACACTAGAATGAGCTCCCATTTCAGAACTTCTGTCTACACACAATATTAAAACTACCCCAACAATAAATAAATAATAATAATAATAATAAAACATTATTGAAAATGTAATCCATCAAATAAGTATTTGTAGGGCCATATTAGGAGACAGTGGCATAGCTAGGAGTTTAATCTGTGAGTTGTCTCACACTAACAATAAGGACTGTGCTCTTTTTTGCAAAGGTATTAATTTACCTCACTTGGAAATTCCATAAGAAATAAAGCTAGATCTCTTCAGAGGACCAGAGCAGAAGCTGCATTGGGCAGGAACAGATCCTGGTTCTTCCTCGTGTGCAGTCTATCTACGTAACCCTGCTGTGTCCTTAGGTCTTGCAGCTGTGAAATGTGCTTTTCCATCCCTGCTGCTAGTTGTGAAACAATGATCGCTGATAGCTGAAGAACAGAATAAACATGTCATCCCATATACTACATCTCTGGAATTATTGATTAATTTCAGTTAATTTGAATATATTTATAAGTAGTGAGAGTCCTTGATAACTGACATGACAAAGCTGACAACATGAAGTGTAGATGCTTAAGGCGATGTTCCTTCTAGAGGCCTTGGGGATCCTGCTCGTTATGACATCCAAACCATGCACTACTTTATCTTCTAAAGTACTCTATCAGTGGTCTGCCAAAGTCTGTTGCACAGTATTTTTAAAATTTGCTTTTGCCAGCCTAATAGAAAATCTCCATTGAGGGGAGGAGAATCTGAAATCCAAGAGGATGAGCCAATGGAGCAGTAAATCCTGCTCTGTTGTGTGCAATTTAATAAACATCTCCAGCACAGAACGCTTTATTAAAGCAACATCTGTTGCAAACACAGTACATGGGTTAGGGATGACAGCCATTTGTAGCAAAATGAACTCTTAAAAACAGAATATATTTAAGTTTGACAAGGATTGCTAAAATTCTGCTTGCTAAATTCTTATGTCTTACAGTAGCACTCTATGGATATTTTATAAGGATGCTCTTTAATTGTCATGTAAGGGTGATTTAAATTTTCATTTTTCTTTGTTTACATTCTAAATTTGATTGGTCTTAAAAGTGTGTGTTCTCCACCATGAGAAATCATGAGTGTCAGGGTTATGATGGTAATACTTTTCTCATTAGGGAAGCACACAGTATCAGCTTGGAGCCAAGACGAATTCTGTTAAGACACTTCTACAAGATCTACTGTCATTGGGACATTTTTATCTTGACAGAAAGTCTTTATTCAAGCCTTACCAGTGATCTGCTATTCCTGCCACAAGATCCTTCCATTGCTAACTTTTATGATGGCTGGTTTGGTCATTTTCATATTTATTTCAAACTACTGCTCATTCAAATGATTTCAAACTGCTAGGACATATCAGTTGACCTCAAAACACCTGCCTATTAACTAAAGCAAACAAATTGTTTTGTGTTTCTATGTGGAACCAGGTGCTGTGTAGTACCAGGAGTTGGACTCAATGATCCTTTTGGGTCACTTACAACTCTATGATATTCTGTGATTCTGTTCTGTGATACTAATTCTGGCTTATCTAATTGTTGCAAATAACTAGCTGTATCAATAAATCTCCCCTAAACTGGTGACAGCACCTTAAAGTATCAAAATATATTTACATAAATTTAATAGTAATACTTGATAAAATGCTACAGACTGCCTTAGATTCTTTGTATTATGGGGAACTGTGGCTCTTCTAGGGAAAAGTGTTAAGGATCACTCTTACATAACACATAGATTTTGGCTATGAAAAGCTGATTAACTATGTAGGGTTTTATGAGCAATACAAATAAATGTTAATTCTGTCAAAAGTCCTAGGAACACTTGTTTTACCTGGAGAGAAGGAACGTTTGCTGGATTTCTTTTGCCCTTGCAAAATGTGTTGCAATGCTAAGCTTACCTTGGTATGTAAAATGTAGCTAAGAGTGCTTTATATATCTCAAATTGAAATGTATTTGTTGAGATAAGAAGTAAGAATGAGACACTTCTAATGTTTACAATTTTGCCTCATTGGGTTCTTCAGTGATTGCCACTATTGAAAACCCTCAGGCATACTCTTGAAATGATGCTTCCATTGTTTAAAGATCTGTAAAGATTTCAGTACATACAGTGTGGCTATGTTTCGTTCACAGTGCCTCCTCTAAATGTGTAGCTATTCCTGGAACATAATCAACCATAAATTTTATTTAGTAATAGCATAACTCTCATTCTCTGAAATCAATTTTAGTTGAAATATGGCAACTTTTATCCTGTGACCAGCATAAGAGTAGCAAACAAGAACTCCAAAATGGTTTTGAATGCACATTGTTCTTGTGATCAGTGATAACGGTGAAAAATTGCAGAATGCATTTTTAGTCTCTTGTTGGCAAAGAAATGAACCTTACACTATGTTTTATTATTATTTTAATAAGCATAAGGGTCTTTTTTTAGTTCATAAATTACTTTGTGTTTCAAAGGCAAGTAAGACAGAGTTCTGAAATGGCTTAGAAAACTCACAACAGAATAAGGCTTCAATAAATATTGGGTAGAATATGTTCTTGAAAGAGTGAATAAAGTTGTCCTCCAGGCTACTTAGCTGTAATCCACTGAAAGCCCAAGGGTAAACACTTTATGCGATCACACCAAACTCTTGAACACCTAATCTGATGTTGAAGTCTTAGTATGGATTAAAACAAAAACAAACAAACAAACAACCTTCCACAAGATCCTTTTTCTGAATTAAATCCATGATCAAGTACACTATGTCTGATTTGTACTTACAGTTTTGAATATTACTTAACTAGTGTCACTGGTGTAATGAGCATTTGGTAGTTAGGAAAAAAAAAAAAGGCAAAACAAGAAAAAAATAACACAGCAAAACTGCATACCGTTAGGCCCTCTTTTTTAGTCTGTAGTTTCCAATTTACACAAACCCGCACAATAAGGCTTTTTTCAGATCTCTGTAGTGAGCAAGTTTGTGTCTTGAACCCTTTCTGGATTCTGGACTATAGTTTCAAAAAACAAATTTTAATTTTTTTTTATGGTTAATATGTACTTCCTGCGCAGCAGTAGAAGATTGCATACAACTATAACACTGTTATATGTGCCTAGAAATTGATAAAAGAATTAACATCCACTCATTTTTAATTATTTTGTTCCTCAGCTCTGAGATGGCTTCTCCCAGCAGTTTCTGGTAGTTCCGTATTGCATTAACATCTGATTTGAAGCCTGCAGAGCATGACTGAGCTATGTGATTACCTCAGCACACTATTAAGACCTGGAAAAAGGACCAAAAGCATTCTATGAATCTGTGTTTTGAACTGGTTCTAGAAGACATAATGATGCTGGGATGCTGACTTCCAGGTGCATGATGAAAAAATCATTTATAATGAACTTGAAATTTAATGATAAACAATCAAGTGAGCTTTCAAGTTCTAACAAGGACTGCAATGAACTTTGTAGTCTGAGTACTTTCACCTCAGTTTGGACTTATTTCTGACAAAGTAAAAATAATAATGGAGAAAGAACTCGAGAGCTGGGAAAGTAAAGACTGGGACAGGAAGCTTGATGAAGAGGATAGTGTGATGCTGAGGACTGGAACCTTGTGCATTAGCCTTTCCTTGTTCAAGGTGCAAAGACAGAAGCTGTGACTTGCAGCATAGGAGGGAGTTGTACAAGGATGTCCTGGCTGAAATAGGCTGGTTCAGGAGATAGTGATCAGGGAGATCTTTTGCAGTTGAGTTGTTTCTCAGTGTTAGATTAGCTATACCCATTCACTATCTTATCCTTCTTAATAGCAAAATAATGGGCTGAATCATAATTTGATCTGAATTATTCTGAAAGGAAGCCCCAGAAAAGAATTTGGCTTAACACCTTCCAAAATTGACGTGGAACACTATGGAATATATAGCTTATGCAACAATAAATCTTTTAATTATAATCTTTTGGCAGATGGATATGCTATTTTGGGACTGAATAACAACTGAACAGTCACTCTAGTAATGTGGTTCATGGAAAAAAAGCTTTTTCAGTTATGGCAATCTGGACGAATATGCTGCAGCTTCAAGAAGCTAATGCAGCTGGTGGAGGCATAGCTCACTGCAGGCTGGCAGCCTGCTGTGCTCCAAGCCCACACCTTTTTGTGTGACTCACTTTCTGTTCTTGCTTATGCTCAAAGCCCAAGGCAAAGCATTGATCAGATCATCCAGTAGGAGTGGACAGAGTAGTTTTTTTTTTTTCTGTTTTATCTGCACATCTGAAATACCAGTCAAATGATCAAATATAAGGAAATCCACCCACATGTACATGTTGGGTGGAAAACCTACACACATTTCGGTTGTATGATATGCCTAGCTAGAATAACTTTATAAAGTTTCCCTCATATCTGTGTCCTCAGACTCACTCAGTTTTACTGGGAGGTAGGAAAACAATACCCTTTTGAAGTTGTCTACCAATTGTAATGAAATTTACACTCCAAAGTATCCAATTAATTTTTGTCTAGTCTAGACACAAATTTCATCATAATTATTTTTTTTTTTACTATTTTTTTTCTATTTTTTATTAAAATTAAATCTAAATATCTTCAAATATGCTAAATTACAGTATCAACTTCTGTTTTCTTTTGCTTTGGGAAAGGAAGATATCAAATTCAAACAAGTTTTGTATTATAAATTTAGTAAGTTCATCATTTTTTGTGTGTGGTATTCATTTACATTTTCTAATATAGTTCTGTGGCACATGCTAGTTAAATGCAAGTTTGTTCTACAAGCAGCAATACAATAAAATCGAGATAATGTTGTACTAAGTTGCTTAAATGTTGATGCAGCCCCCATGAAACAAGTGAGAAAATTCACTAGACTGAAAGGTATTAGCTCACTTCCTACATTTCTGGTCTTGTTTTATACTAGACCGAGCAGTTATATAAAGGTGGTCCTCAGGTAAGCTCTGATGTTTTAGTTGGTTTAGAATTTTATACGACTTAGTGATTTCTAAATGATAATTAACCTAGCATGCTTGAATGACACCCTTGGAAAGTGACAGCCATGTTTGTAGAATCATTTCTGTGTTGGGGAGGGGGGAAAGGCACCACTGCAAATAAAATAGATTTGAAGGCACAAATTCCTTTCTAAGTTCTACTGTTTTCCTAAAAACTACCTTTCTTCTACTTTGACCTTTCGAAGGAAGAATGCTCTACAAAAAAAAAAGTTCAAAAAGTTTTTCCAAGGACAGGTTCTTCACAATAAGTGATGTGTACAACATGAAGTTAACTGGGACACTATTGCAAGACTGTAATTTGTATTGTTCTAACTTATTTGTCTATGTTCTAGAATAATCATTTTACACTAAAAACTGGTGTTTCCGTTTCAAGAATATTATAACAGCTGTATGTACAAAGCAGCTTCCCCTTATTGTTTAGATTGTCATTGATTTACACCCACTTCTGGCAGCTAGTAAGTTCAGAAAGCAGTATTAAGCCTTTGTCAAGGATGCAAAGAGAAGAATCTTGTTACTAGCACTGGAAGTTTGTCAGGACATCATTGTCAATACTTTGACTTAGTGGGAAAATGGCGTTAGTGCTCCCACGACAACAAGCAGTCAGGGTTATATTAAATTAAAAGCAAACAACCTAAACAACCCCCCCTTCCCAATAGGTATTTGAGTATAATAATGTTCTGTGCACTGTTTGGCTGAGTTCAGATTCACAGGAATATCTGCACCATGACAACCACAAATATTAGGTAGTTCTCTATTTGTTGGCTTACCTTTTCATGCAGATTGCTGTGATTTAGTGGTCCAGTTAGCATATAATTCTTGAATCATTTTCTAAGTAAAATTATTTAATAAAATATTTCTAGTCAATTATTCTAGAAAGAGGGGCCCTATCTTAAAAGTTTAGAAGAACTAAGGAATCCTCATTCAAATGCAGAGGAGCTATTTGTACTTTAGTGGCAAATCCAATGCAGACTCCAGAAGCAAGTATAACAGTATAAAAGTCATAAATGTAATAAACTTAATTCTTTCTTCTTTAATATTCCAAGATGTAAATGTTTCTGCCACTTCCATACTTGAAAAGCATATTTTATAAGTATTTGAAAACGTGTTTTTTTGTATCACTCTCAGTCAAAGGCATGAGGGGACATTTTCAAGCCCACAGAGGTTGATAGTGGTCTCTCAAAAAGATTAAATTACTATGAATGGAAAGAATAAGTATTTTTTTATACTTTAAAAAAAAAAAAAACAACAAACTTATTGATTAAGTTATGTTGAATTATTAAAAATAATTTACAAGTTTCTTGTTTCTCCCTCCACATTTTGGAGTAATGTGTGTTAGAGAATTTCCAAACAAAAACAACCAGGAGGAGCTGCTAAGAAAAGAAGTCTTTACACTAGTGACAAAAATTTGTTTACAAAGAATATGCATGGTTGTAGCACTGGGTTGAAAGGATTCTGTCACACTGCTAAATGTTGTTCAGCTGTGCTACTCTGGAGAATAACTGCTAAATGATGTAAATGAGGTATCTTGTAGGTGTGTAATATTTTTGGCTTTTTTTTTTTTTTTTTTTTTTTTAAATGGAAAATATTCTGGGCACATAAGGAGTTGTCCTGAGTTCTTTAATCTGCCAGAAATTCATATGTAGATTGTTGAAAGCTATAGAATATTAGGGAATGTTCATATAAGAACATTTAGTATCAGATGATGCTTTGCTCAAGCACATTACAATTTTCAAACCTCAAAAACACTTGAGTAAAAATTTGTTTTGTCTTTTCATGTATACTTTTGTGTTCATTCTAGAAGTAGGCATGTTAGCAGTAAAAATAAGGTAAATGATATGTTAAAGATCTAAGGACATAAGTAATTACAAAATATCTAAGCTTTGTTAAAAAAATTAATTTTGGTTCTTCCAAGCCCTGTCAATCAAAATTCATTAAGGACAATAAAAAATAACGGATCTCAAATCAAATAAACCTTTGTATATGTAGACAGATCTTTCTGATTAGGACTTTTCCTAAATATACTGCCACAATTATTTAATTATTTAATGGGAGTATACTACAGCCTAAATTTATCCTTTCAAACGCCTTGCTATTCAAGACTACATGATGTGTAGTATTTGCATGTAAACTTGCATGACAGGACAAGAGGTAACAGTTTTAAACTAAAAAAAAGGTTTAGATTAGATATTAGAAAGAAATTCTTCACTGAGAGGGTGGTGAGGCTGTGGAACAGGTTGCCCAGAGAAGCTGTGGATGCCCCATCCCTAGAAGTGTTCAAGGCCAGGCTGGATGGGGCTTCGAGCAACCTGGTCTGGTGGGAGGTGTCAATGTAACTAGGAGGGGGGTTGGGAAATACATGAGATATGTAAGAGGTCCCTTCCAATACAAACCATTCTATGGTTCTGTGAAGTGGGTGATTTGCATTCTACTTCATTAACACTAGTTTGATTTCCAAAGGGCTTTGTTATTCAAGAACGAGATTTATATGGTACCAAACATCTGCAAATAACTTGCAGGTTATATGTTCTATAGCAGAGCTAACTCTTCATTTGCCAAAGGTGGCATGGGAAAAATCTTTGTCATTTGACATGTTGTTAATTTATTTTATTTACTGAAGTGGAGAAACCTTTAGGGGGGAAACCTTAGAGGGTCTTTTTAAGTATTTTGTAGTGATAACTTGCTGAATGAGAATGTATTTGAACTATCTCCAATTCTAAACAAACATAGTATGTAGTCTGGCAAAGGCCAGTTCTGTCCTTACAAGATTTGTTGTACAGAGAATCTAAACTTAGCTTTATAAGTATCAATACTGAAAATAGAAATTTGAAAGTAGTGTGGAAGAGGAAGTTGATGGAGAGAGTGTATCCTTCAGCATATCATTCAATCATATGTTGATTACAGTTGAATGAGGTGTAACAACTTGTAGAAAGCACTCAAGATAAATTCTAGCTCAGAATAACTGCACCTAAAGCTTTAGAAGAAAATATAAAACCCTCTTCTAATTTAGCTTCAGAATGCGGGAAAAAAGAACATGATTTTGATTTTTAAAAAGTGTTTTTTTTTTTTTGTTTGTTTGTTTGTTTTTTTAAAATTGAATTCCTATGAAAGTTTTGTTTTCCCCCTTAAAAATGGAAAAATCCACTTACTAGCCATGATGGGGTACACTAAATATACTGGGTTGAGCAGCTTTAAAGAATGCATTCAGTTTTCATAAAATGATTTAAGTAGCTGTGCTCTGTACAATATAATATTTTGCTGACCTCTGGTCTATCATATTTCTTGTGCTGTCTATTCATATCAGCATGGACTACTTTTAGTAGAGCTTAGATTTTTATATCTATGTTTAGAAAATAACCAGATCATATCCTATCAACACCGTATTGATATGACAAAAATGATTTTAGGGAACATAACCAGTTTCCATAAGCCATTGCTATTTGTGCCATAAATTCAACGTCCTGTTTCTTCTCATAAATTTTGTGTCTACAACTGAAATAAATGCAGTCTTGTAAGTTCTAAAAGCAGGTAAGCAGTTCTACATCCTTTTTTTTTTTTTTTGGTAGTGTAATAAGAATTTGCCAGCTTTCTGCAAGCGTACTACTATTCAATATTAGGAAATATTTTCAGAAGTAAATTGTGGCTAATTAACTATTTCCTCATTTTTTTTCCTGTTATCTTTTTCCTTGTCTAGACCCTATAAGATATGGGACTTGTTCTTATGTTTTGTAACTCTTCAAAAACACTCCTAAATGATTCCTTCTTAATTACTATTGTTTACTTAAAGTCTTAATTAATTCAGAGATATATTTTAGATTTTTTAAAATTTCTTAAGCTCTTTTTCCACCTCCATTTCAAAACTTTTTCATGGTAGTATATACAGCTTTTAGAAATCAAAATCTATTTGGCATCGTTAACTGTTTTGCTAGCATTGCACAGTAAAGCCTTTAGATTGTACCTGTATCTTTTTTTAGTTACTTCATTCTTCTTTGCCAGACTTCTGGTGTGTAATCATTCACACCCAAATAAGTTGTTTATTTTCTTATTGTTTTATTTGCATAGAAAAGAAGAGTTAATCTACTGAAAAACAGTAAAACTGCATAAAGTGAAAACACATTTCACCTTTCTGTTTATTGAGTATTACATGAGAAGCTCTTTAGGTGTTTAGTGCATTAGATTGCTTTGACAGTATCTTCTTGGATCTCCTTGTAGATGAATTTTCACAGTGTATATAACTGTCTCTGTAATTAGACCAGTGGTCTCAAGCTTACTTCTTACTGAGATGATTTTTATTTCCTTGAGGAAGCCAAAATTTCATATACTGTTCAGATACTGTGCAGAGGGCACCTAGGTAAGCAAGTCAGAACCCCTTGATAGAATGTATCCTGTAGTTGTTATCCTGTTTGGAGAATAATAGCTTTAAATATGGAAGAATAAACTTGTGTGGATGTGATTTTAGATAAATGGTTTGTTAAAGTTGATGTCCTGGCAATTCTAGATTTAGTGCATTCCCATAGTAAATGTACTAAAGATTTATCTAAATAGCCGATTCAGACAGTTTCAGTTTGCAAAACGTCACTGTCAAAATGAGAAGAATGTTCTTACAGCTTTTCCAGGCAAGTAAAGCATCTTTATTTTCTGCAATATGCTACCAGGTGATTTTCCAGGAGTTGGGATTTTAAAATGCTTTTATGGTCACTTTTATTTCGCTAAACCTTTTAGCTCTTTTTTAGTGAAGCTTCTATTCTACAGAAAACTAGTGTCATTGTACTCTTTTTATTAATTTGTAAATAAAAAATTGGGTCTAGAAATGCACGTAGACACATAAAAAGCTCCATCCAAATATATTGATTAATGTGAATTTTAATTTATGAACCAATGTTGCCTAAGAAATGAAGCATAACTAAATTGTCTCTTATGGATATTTCTAGGGATTCCAAATGAATACCTCCATTGGAATTTAGCTGCGGGATGAGTATGTCTGTCTGTATTTTTCAGCTTGAATGTTTGGCATCAGCATTCATTACAATAAATCTCAGTTATTTTTATCTTGTTGCAATACTGCCAGGAAAGGCAACATTACAGTGCTCACATGTCCATCAGTCAGACAATGTAGTGTTAAATTAGAAGTCAGTTAAACAGAGGTGTCATGAAATTTATCTCTACTTGTAAAGCTGGCTAGCTACAAATTTTATGTTGCCTGAAATTATTATTTATTATTATTAATATTCCTATTAATGAAGCTTGATTAAATACCTTAAATCTTCTAAATTAAAAATTGGATGAGAAATGGAAAAAATATGTTATCTGATAAAAGGAGATGAACTCCCAAGTGTTTTGTAAGTAATGATAACTGGCTCCATTGAGAGTGATTTACAAGCCTTAAGCATGTCACAGAAAAGCTATTTGACATAGGGACCTGTTCATGTTGGAAACATGCCCCCAAGACCTTAATTGTGATAGCTTGGGAAGAGCTTACAGTATCAATGTGAAAAAAAATGCAATGCAGTTAACTTAAGCTTTATTTTTCTTGTGTATAAATCATTACAAAGACTGAAGTCATTCCTTTTCTAAA
Source organism: Oxyura jamaicensis (assembly GCF_011077185.1). Classification (NCBI taxonomy): domain Eukaryota; kingdom Metazoa; phylum Chordata; class Aves; order Anseriformes; family Anatidae; genus Oxyura; species Oxyura jamaicensis. The sequence continues at coordinate 13,235,990 of NC_048898.1, forward strand.
GCATCTGATGATTCTGGGTACCCCAATGTTTCTTTACTCATCATGATCTCAGGGGCCTGATTTTCAAAGGGCCCAAGTCTCCCAAGTAACAAACCTCATCTTTTCTTGCTCTGAAGAACAGAAGTAGCAAGTAGCAATATACATCAGATTTTATTATTATTATTTTTTTTTAGATATTAATTAGGCAGAGCACTAATAGCAGCCCACTTATAAATCTATTTTCTTAATGCAAAAATCTCATTTGAATGTTGGAATAAATTCTAAATCCATTTATGGGTATTTGGATTGTGTTACATCTACAAGAGCAAGTTTACATCCATTTCCATGTTTATATTGCAGTACAACTAATATCTAAGAATAATAAAAAAACAGAAAATAAAGATCAGGATACTAGAGACTAGATTCCAGGGATATTTATGCAGAATAGTCATTATCCTTCCTAACAGAACCAGGCTTGAAATTCCCATTCAGAGAAAAAATAAAAATAATAATTAAAAAAATCTTCCTTTGATTTCTTTAGTTTATTAGTCTGTAAAAACTAATAAAAACTAGGATCCTAATGAATCATCCCTTGTACGACTGTAAAATATTTGTTGATCCAAGAATCTCAAATGAACTCTTAGGATAGATTACTAAAAATTGTATGCCATTCTATTTTTTTTTTTTTTTATGTATGAATAATGTGATGATCAAAGGATATGATTCAAGTTATTCATTTATATTTGGATGACTTTTTGTATTTGATTCTTGTGAATCTGAAGGGCAGCCTAACTTTCTATTTCTGCTGGGCTTAGGTAAGAAGACTTAATGAATGGATGTAAAATCATATGTCTGAATGCCAGCCTCACGGAAATATTAATTTCCATGTCAGCTTCTCTTCCTGTCTGGTGTACCTGAGCCAAATTAAATTGGCAAGTAGATTTTGCAAAGTCTAGAGATGTGCCACAAGCAGCATTATTTTTTTTCTGGGTCAGAATGGCTTTTTTTGCTGTCCTGAATATATAACTTTCTTTGTATAATGCATTTTAATCTGATTTTCATGAAATCATTAAGCTGCTGATAAGCAGAAGAACATACTAAGTATAAATGTGCAGCTATGTGTAGGGAGGATTGGTCAGTGGTTTCACTGATGTTGAGGAGGAAGAGACTACTCATTTTTGCATATCTGTTTTTCAGTAAGTAGGAATTACTCAGTCCGATAGCACTAATTTTAACCAGAAAGCACAGCATGGGATTGCATTGCTATTTAGCTTCTCTTGGATTTGGTGGAGAGGCATGAGGGTGGAGGGTGTTTCAAATGACTAACTAATTGAAGACGTGCATCTGAAACTGAAATAAGTACATGGAGACTCCAAGTATGAACAACGTGGAGAAACATTTACTATGGAAGATGCAAAAGAAGTTGACAGGGCTCCTTTCACAGGGCAATCTTTGTTTCTTGGTTTGACAGCCATGTCCCCAGGCTCCCACTGAGACAGCAAAAATTCCCAATATAGTAAGCTCTGTCAATTTAAATATGGCATCAGGATGTTTTGCATTCTTTTACCACATCCAGACATAGCAGCTGACATCATGCATTTCATTATATAGGTCTGATATTCTGTGCAAGATGTGCAAAGAGACACTTGACATTCAAAATTCATGAATAAATCTGGGCTTCTTGTTTTGTTCTACACATGGATATTAGGGACATTTTATTTCAATTTGTGACAAAGAGGAAATATTCACAGATACGTACCTTGACTCACAGTGTTGTATTGACAAGGATCTTTTGTGATGTATGTAATTATGTACATACCTGATGTCAGGAAACTACGTGTAGACATCACTTTATTTTGCATCCTTTTTCTTCCTTGTTAAGTGAATGTAATCCTAGAAAAGAATATGAGATTGACAGCCAAGAAGACTGAAAGCCTCAAATCAGAATACAAATATAATAAGGACGCTGGCAGTGTATGCTGCTCTGGAACTGCTCCCAACCAGTTCTGGCAAATTTTCATGATTTGTGAGGCCTGAGGAAGCTAGGGAAAAGGTTGACCACTAAAACTTTATCATGGAGTAGATGCAGGTGGGCAGTTTGTTCTACCAGAAAACTTTCATACTTTCATATATCAGTCTTATTAAGAATTAAGTTGAAATTTCAAAGATGGAATATCTGATGTCAGTTCCCTTTTTTTTTTTTTTTTTTTTTTTTTTTTTAATCCAGCTTTGGAATTGGTGGTAGAGGCAAAGCTTCCTTTACAGTATCAGTTTCATAAATTTCTCCATATAATCTTGCTTTGTACGCCCCTTAGCTTTCTTAACTGCTCATTTGGAACAGCTAGTGTCTTTAAATATGACTTTCCTGGATCAATTCACTTTTGTACTAACTGCATATTCCAAACCCTTAAGCATTTCTTGTTGAGGACTAGGCTTCCTTCTTTCTTATTTTTTGTTCTCTCTCTCTCTCTCTCTCACATGCACTTTTTTATACTGTTTTTTCAGTGACCACATATGGACAGACCAGGTGGTTGCTAGAGGCAATGAAGTGTTCATTGAGCTTTTTATTGTGTGAGTGTGCTAGACAAAAAGATTTCAGATTGCCTTGAGTCTTAAAAATCCTTGAGCTTGTAATAGTGGTGTTACCACCTTTGGCAAGGCCAGTTTACTCATAAGTATTAGAAAAAAAACAATAATAAAATCCTACTAAGGACTTTTAAGTATTTAAACATGAAACTGTGAATTAGGCAGTGCTTCTTTTTACCTGTATTTATTTATAGCCATCTTGTTGAAATACTGAGATTCTTCTCCAAGTACATGATTAGCATTTTCAGCTCTCCCTCGGTTTCTATTCAGATTCTGCGAATGTCATTTTCCAGACAGGAGCAATCAAGCACTTTCTGCAGAACTTCCAGTTTGGGGACCTGAACAACTATAGTTTGTCTCACATCCCGTTTTAATTGTTTGTGATTTATTTGAACTTCCAGAATTATTGAGTTGCTTTATATATATATATATATACATCTATATATATATATAATGGAATAGTTTATAGATACTTTTTAAAATGATCACTTCTGTTATTCAAAGGCATTACATAATTTTTGTTCCAAGATAAAATACATTTTAAAGGTATCTTTTTCCCTGAGGTTCAGGGAGAGTGCAGTTTATGTTCAGTGTTCCCTAATTCTCTCAAGTACTTTGTTGCTATTGCTTTGTTTTTGAGCACCCAGATAAACTGGGTGTGATAGGCAAAAAATAAACAAAACACAACCAACTAGAAAAACAAAAACAAAAAAAAAAACACACTGAAACAAACCACCACCAACAACAAAAACAAACATGAAGATGAGAACAAAACCATAGTAGTAGTAAATGATTTAGAAGAAAGTAAATATAATTTCAAGAATTCACCCTTTTCTATGTCATACAATTTGCATACACATAGAACTATAATTTATAGAACATGACATTTATAAGCTAGGATTAAAGAGATGTTTGAACTGGGTAAGAAACATTGCAAGCTGTCTTGTTCTAGACCTGATGTTCTTAATGGAATTAAAAACTGTTAATGTTCAAATACTAAATTACGGATGAGGAGCCAAAAATGATCTCACTGGTGCTAGATGACTAAGCCAAGATGTGGCGCTAACTGGAATTTACTTAAAAATAAATATGTATACGCGAGAATATTTCTATTGGCTATCAGGAATTGTTAATATGACTGTGGAAAAGTCAGTCCATTTTCTATGACTGTTCATGTGGCTTCACAGTAGAGCAGGACTAAGGGAGAGAGAGAAAACAAGGAAAAAGAAACCATTTTAAGAATCTTTGTCAGTTTAGGGCCTGATCCAAAACCAAATGACATCAGTGGAAAGATTTCTATTTAGCTCATTGGGCTCTAGGTCAAGTCTTTCATTCTGAAATGTAAACAGTGTGTGAGCCAACTCAGGTACTGCATGGAGCAGGGAGAAACTTTTGGGGAGGTAGGACTGTACTTTATCCAGGTTAGATGAGGTCCTCATCAACCTGGTCTAGTGGGTGGCATTCCTGCCCATGGCAGGGAGGTTGGAGCTAGATGAGCTTTAGGGTCCTTTCCAACCCAAGCCATTCTGTGATTCTGTGATACATTATGCTGTATTTATTAGTTTTTTAAGCTTTTGCTGTGTTTTGAATATATTGTCTGACTGTGTCTTGGAAATCCCAGGGCAGATAACAATACAATAATGGGTGGTACAGAGACTGCATTGATGAAGGAATTTTGGAAGGAAGTAGGAATTTCATATAATTTAGTCTTTCGAAACGAAGTATGATAAGACATGTGAGCACTCAAAAAAATAAATAAATAAAAATATATGTTTCTGGCAACTACGTCATTGTCAGTGCTGCAAGTCCTGGTTGTATAGCAAAGAAAAATGAAAAGAGGATGAAAGGATTGTATGCCAGTCAGGATTTTACCTTGCTTTTTCTTCTCACAAATATACACACATGTATGGTACGATATGATTGTGAAAATCATTGGCAATAGCTTCTAGACTACTAAAAGCATTAAAAAGAGAGACAAATCAAAATAATGTGTTTAAAGTTGTAAGTTTATCATTAAGGGACCTTTATAATATGTATTTTAGATGTAGACGACACAAACTTTAATGGTTAAAATTAGTTCTGTGTGATTCTATAACAATATTGTGTATACAAAGGTTCTCTGTAATGGAGACTTGTTAAATGACTGAAGTAACTACAACGAACAGCATTTTACAAAAAAATCTAGGTATATGTGCCTGCTTCCTGGAGCTTATATATAATACATGGACATTCCATTTATTGTAAGAAGTAGGCATTTGAAATAGAATTACAGGTCAGAAATACTCTTGCAAATGCTGAGTATTACTTATTAAGGTGGATTTAATTTATTTTTCAATATTCATTCTTGTTTCACATTTTAAATAGAGTATCTGTATTCACATTTTAAACTTCTAGTATCTGTATGTGAATACAACATTTGCCACCAAGTTTCAATGAGTTGATCAAGATTTAAACAGCATTTAGTGAAAATTCCTTCCATCTATGGCCCTAGTTAAGCTCAGGTTATTATTTTGTTTTTAATGAGACAATACATGTAAGTAATAACAGTAACTTAATAGTCAGAATGAAATGCAGGAAGCCTGGACCCAACATATTTTTTCTGAATCAAGTACAGCACATATACTGTTGGTTCACTGCTGTCTGTAGCTCCATAAGGGAATACCACCAAACTACTAGTAACATAGTAATCAGTCTTTCTTGCTCTCTTCCCTAACAGAAATTTCAATTGAAATGTAAAAACATTAGACATAAAAATAATTGTTAAATAAATAATAATTAGCAGTGAAAAGGGTCCCAAACTGATCTTGGTTAGACTGGATAAAAGTTACCTTAAAAAAATACAAAGGATTTTTTAGAGCTCAATGTACAGCAACCAAAATATATTTTAATTTTCCTCAGCCAGTTGGGCATATTGTAAAATAAAACTTGTTTTTGTCACAAATTTTAATATAGATACACTATCAAAAGTTTCTGTTTATTAAGCAAACAAACCAAAAACAATCCCCCCAGAAAGTAAAAACAGGAGTATTTTCTACTTGTATTTCACTTATAAAGATTGCCTTGGTAGGGAAATATTTAAATTCCTTCATTATGCTTTTACTTTTCTCCTAAAATTCTTGAATATCTGTTTTTCTTCAATAGATTTTTCCCCAAAGTGAAAATATATCCACATATGCTCAGAGAATTTCCAAATGTACGAAAATGCAACTGTGTTACATTTTAATTTAGTTTTTGAGTTATAGGGCTGGAATTTGAAAGCAGCAATAGCAATTATATCCAAAACCAAAAATAAAGTACAAAGATGCTCTCCAAGTTAATTTATAATAGCAGGTGTGATTCAAAAGATGCCTGAGTCATATTAGGGCAACCTGTTCTTGTTTGCCTTGAGGAATCTCTGTGAAATGCAATGTTAGGCACAGTATCAAGACACATTTCTGCAGCTATCTCAATTTATTTTTTAAGCAGGATGCTAAACCAAAACGTCCACATCTGTGCTGTTCAATGACATTGGCACTAAAGAATAAAATAAAAAGGTTAACCAATGGCACACTTGGTATGGAGATTACTGTTCTAGTTTACAAGTTCAGGCATGACTTCCTGGTTAGCATTGCCTTTCAAGATCAGTTATCTTTGCTGTAAATTAATGTGATCAATTGACATATTAATTTGATTTTGATTAATTTGATTATTTGAATGCCAGTCAGATGGTATTGTGACCACTACATCAGTGGTTACTGATAATGACTGCATCTAATTTTTTGTTCTCTTGATTCCAAAGGAAATGTAGTATGAAATAACTCTCATATATTTCTATATATTTACACGTTAAGAATGCCGAAGATGAAGTTGTCTTCCTCTCTAGTTTTCCCCACAGATTTTCATCTGGCTTTGACGTTGCTCTGAACAGAACTCCCAGTTCCTTTCCTCTGTCTAATTGACTGAAAGCTGTGGGCCCTCAATGTGCAACTGATCAGCTTTTCTACATACAGTCTGTGTGCTGTTATTAATTCAAAGTGATATTTCATTATTATACATTGTACAATTAATGGATCTAGTGAAACATGGTTCCTATGGTGCATCCTTATTACTCTCCTAACTGCCACATCCTCAGACCCTCCCTGGTTCCCTTTTGACTTAAAACTATGCTTACGTTATGTCAGTGAAACTTTCCCAGCAGTTACCACCTTCCATAGACTTAGTGCTTTTCTATCTCATCCCTCTTTACCCCACGTCTTAAAATCCTTCTGAAATCTGTTACATTCAGTTGTGTCAGGAAGACAACAGATGACAAATACTTTGCTTGTTTGAATTTAGGTGTGTGCTAACGACCTAGTTAGCCACTGTCTATTGCCCTATGGATAAAAGTGGATAAAGGCTCAGCTGTCTGTTCTATTTACTCAGAAGGAGCAGTAATAGGATTGCCACGCTCTCTTCAGACACTGGTTATTAAGAAAATGCAAGATGTTACTAATTTTAAGATCTTAATTGCTTTATCAAAATTGGCTGGATATATAATAAAATTTATTTATTTATTTATTTTCCTGGTTCAAAACATTGAGTAGGGCCATTAACTTGAATATGTATCCTGTTTTCTCACAGTAGAAAATCTCCCATTAGTTTCCCTTGTTTTTTCCCTTCATGTTTTTTTCTGGTCTCAGCTTCATTCTGTTGAAATTGAAAAGCTTAATTTTGCCAAGTACAAAATAAATAATCCATGTAAACTTTGGGTGGGCAGAGGCAATAGATGGCAATATACTACTATTTTAGTATATTTCGAAGTATGTGTGTAACTTTTTTTTTTTTTTTCATGTGGCTTTGACACAATTTAGAACTATTTCAGTGTTACTGTTTTAGATAGGTTCAGATATTTAAGTATTGTTGTGGTTCACACAGTTCCAATACAAAGTAGCCTGAACAGGAAGATTCTTTATTTTCTGTTCTTTCTTGCTGCTACATTAGCCACTAGAAATTCTCATTACACTTCATTCTCCTCATTAATCAGGCCAGTGTCTGATACCTTGCAGTTGTTTCTTCTATGTAGTCGTGTCAGTGTTGACAAATCACCTTATGAATGTTATAGCAGATGTGCTGAATGGACTGTAATGAGCCTAGATTCACCAGGGAAAGGAAGCCTTAACAATGGGGGGGTGGTAAGGTTTTTGTGATGAAGATTTTCATCACAAATATGTAGTGCAGTGAAAGATACCTTTACACAAATCCAAGCCCTGTGTAAACAAATAGCAGGAATGTTATAGGGAGAAAATGCACCCCCACCCCCTCTCCCCCCGGTATATACAGTAGTGGTTTATGAATTTTAACCTTTTGCAGAAGACACTGCATAAGCATACGATAAAACTCAGTCCTTTATCTGCAGAGCTTATTATCTCTAATTGCAGTTACAAAGATTAGAAGAGTTAATAGGATACCATCAAAAAGAATATTTTTTTTTCCTTTCAGTCTAGATACTGAGATTTCAGAAAAGTCTACTGACATCTGTGAAGTAACTGAATAGCTTTCAAGTAAATAGAATGATCTACTGAAAAAATCTCTTTTCATCCACACTCCACAGCAATTAATTTTCTGTCTACAAAACTAGTTATCTGTTACCTATGCCTCACTTGTAATGGCTTTTTGTATAACTCTTTTAACATATTTGCAGCATTGGGAGCACCACACTTTTGCTAACAGATTGCATTTTTTTGCCTACAATTCTTTTATAAGCCATGTGCTTGATCTCTATGTATCTGTTAATCATCAACAGATACAGCGAAAGAAGGTAAGTTATACAGTACAGCTGTGCTAATGAATTTAACATTTTTGTGCTGAAATAAAATATCACAAAATATATAACATCTTTTAATATTCTAATGTGGAATAGATAATAAAAATGATGTCCTAAGGTTTTTGTTGACTGCTCGTAACACAACTAGAGACGATCACATTTTCTTATTAACTAATGTTAAAGTAGCTCTGCATTTCTGTTCTCTCATTGCCTCCAAAAAATTGAATGTGTCAGTTCATCCATCTTCATTGGCCTCTACTAATCTCTCTACATTGCCTTACACCTTACATGTCAGTCTTAAATCATCTTTTAGAGTAGAGAATTGTATTCACCTTTCAAGACCTGATCTTTCAAGATATATGAAAGATGGATTGTTGTTTTCATCTCAGAATGTTTTACTGAAGGCTTTATTTAAATACCTATTTGTGGAAAGGCCATCCACAGAAGTGTTGCAAATGTCTTTTTTTTTTTTTTTTTTTGTGACTTTAAAAATAATTAAAGATTTGGGCAGAATCTCAGGGACAAGACTAAAACATGATTTTAAAATAATTTCCACCAGAAAATGACTACAAAGAACACTGATTTCAAGTTTAAAAGAAGGTCATATTATAAATGATACCTGCCTGACAAGTTTTGTACATTCAGGAAGACTAATGCTACTTTTTTTTTTTTTTTTTCCATAAATTACATTTTTTAAATGAGTCCATATTGTAATGCTGACCATTTCACATGATTGTGTAATAAACTCATAGGCTAGCTCATGGCATTTTGACAATTATATATACAACAATTCAAAGGTAAAAGAGGTAGAAAACAAACAAACAATATCTTGGCCTAAAGGGGCACAGAAGGTTCTGAAGAGGATGATTAATGGCTTTGTATAGTGCAAAATTCAGGTATTTTTTTTTAAGACTTCTTTAAAAGCATTTTTGTTTCTCCTAAGTATTTACTATGGTCACTTCTACTTGCTGAATTCTCAGTTTATGACTGTGAAGTAGCTATGTTATTTCAGTATTCACTCGCATTAAAGAGAACAAGATAGGTTCAGAAGGCAAACCAAAATCTTCCCTGCCCTCCATGTCAACGACAGATTGCTTGCCTGTACAACATCCAGTAAGATGTAACTGATAGAAAGGTTTCTAAATAATGTTTTATGTATGCATGAGTTTCACTTGGCTTCCCGAGTTACTAAGCTCCTACAAGTCCAGCTGAAATCAGTCAAGTTTCTCAGCATCTTAGGCATAGTCTGTATCTTGTTTCTTGTCTGTTTCTTGTGGTTGTACTGGTCTTTTACCTGCTCTGTGGTTCTCTTGCACTGTCAGCCTGTCCTTGGGGATGGGAATAGGCAAAGTTTATTAAAAAAAAAAAAAAAAAAAAAAAACATTGGTTAAAAAAGGGATAATCTTTAGGCCCAACCATCATAACTTTTTTAAAGGTTAGAACCGTACCTGTTAATCAAACCGGGAAAAGTCTTCGATGATATGCTGTATAGATAGGAAGGAACAAATACTTTCATACCTGTGATTTACCTGATCAAAGCAGTTGGAAACTGCAGGTATGACTCTCCAGAGTTTTTTTGCTTTTAGAATTGGAGTTTGGCTGTGAATTATGAAGCTTATCTTATTTATTTTACCTGTTTTTCACCTTTTACTTCTAACTTTGATTTCATCTGTTTCACCTCAGTTGCTACTGTCGGGGTAAAAGGGCAGCTGCTGTGTGGAGAAGAGCTGGGATCTGGCAGCCAAGGGTGGCAGGGTGCACTCACTGAGCAGTGCCCTAACAAGAATAGCAGAGTGGGTTCAACAGCTCTAATCAAGTCAACCAAGAGTTCAGATAGCCAGTCAAGCTATGAGGCAGGTCTGACGTAAAGCCGGGAAAAGGCAAGTCTGCAGGCCAGGATCAGAGTTTGGATCCATGAGGTACTAAGCAAGGTACAAGCTCAGCTACAGTGGAGTTCATGCAAAGCTAGTACAAGAAGACCACAGCAGGGTATGTGTTCAATATGAAAAGAACCATAGGGAATGCAGTAAACATTTAACTAAAATTTTGCTGCCCTTAACCTAATAGGCCAATCTTGTCTTGTTAGACCTAGAGTCTAACCCATGAGTAGAGATACTGGAGGCCACAATGAAATTAAGACTGATTTTTGCAGTCAAGAAATTAAGTTCACTCTACTAGAAGACAATGGTTCCTCCCCTTACTTAGGGAGAAAAAAAAAAAAAAAAAGGGGGGGGGGGGCAAATAAGCAAAGCCCCCCAAATTAATTTTCCTAATTTGATGGAATCCGATTATAAAACTAGGCATTACTTTACATTTTCTTTTCCCTCAAGCCTATTAAAATAATTGGTGCTTTTTACTTAATGAATATGTTTCAAAGCAACCATCATTCTGAAATTAATGTTATGAGATTTCTGTTTCGCTGAAGACTGACTATGATTGTCTGAGCCTGCACAAAAATGGAGAGATGAAGGAGTTGAGTGTAATATTCAGCTGCTAATACAATATGGTGCCATGTTTTTTTCCACTCCCATTCCTGAAGGAGGGCTAAGCCATCTGCCATTTATAATGGACAACTGTTAAGACAACTCTCACACAAGATTTTTTTTTTTAAATGTGTCAAGTCCATAGATGATTTTTTTTTTTTTTTAACCTGTTACAGAACTAAGCAAATTTTTTGCACAACATTTTTCCTAGTAATATTTGAAATTCAGGCAGTTTATAGCAGTATTGGCAGGAAGTCCACCTGACATACAAAAAAAACCAAACATGCTGACCATGGTATGTGTATGTGCAATATACTGAGCATATTTTAGCTTTGAACACCTTTATATTTTAGTATCCCTGAGGTCCCAAGAAGACAAATGATTAGTTGTAGAACTGCTTGCTATTTAAATGTTAGGATATGCTGGTAATTTATCAAAATGTAGTAAGAGCTTTTCTTTTTTTTTTTTTGTAGTAAGAGATCCCTAAAGGTTAGGACTCTAAAGGCCCAAAGCACTGCAGTGGAAGTAGGCAGAGCGTAACTGCTGTTAATGGTGGTGCTTCTGCTAATGCCAGCTCTGAATTTGGCACATAGACTCCCATTTAGGTAGGTGATTAACCAGGACCATGGGACTGTTGTAAAAGCTTTTACAAGCCGAAAAAGTTTTTCTTAATCATATAAAGGTGTGTGAAGTTAGACAGAACTTGAGTTAGTAAAGTCTATTGGATGCTCATACATTTTTCTTTTTATATGTATGAAAATATTATCATATGAAGTATTTTCTATGATATTTTAATATACAGATAGTAACTCTGATATTTAACAAGGTGAATTTGCTAAATTTCTGTCTTTCTTTCTGTATTTTTAATTCAGAAACTTTTCTGTTTCTTTAATTTATGTAGCTTACTTTATTGTGATAGTGCCCTTCTCCATGCTGTATAAATATAATAAACAATATACCCGCGAGAGCAGTTACAAATTGTCTCAGCTCTGCTCACCACTCTGCCATTCCTTAGTTCTTGCTGTGATAGCCTTGATTTCTATGTAAAGAGGACAGAGAAGGGAAGGGAAGTTACAGTCAGTCATGTTCTAGGTCTCTGCATTCTGCATCTCAGTGCTTAAGTGACCACAGTATATCCTAAAAAACTAAGTTCATTGTTTTAGACTATTCTTCTAGTTCCCACCACTGTTACTCTGTCTCCTTGCTCTGTATCCTCCAAGGACTACTGTTGGAAGTATGAACTTGAGTGCAATTGCTGGGAAGTTATAACTGGGAGTAGAAAGAAATAGACCAATGAATAAATTAAAATAAACTGTTGATGCATTTGTCTTTTGCAAAATGTGAAATGTTGACTTCTAATATATGTGTGTATATATATATAAAATCCTATATTTATAAAATAAGAGTTTACAAGCTCTTGAGATTTGTCAGCTTTTATTTCTCTAAAGCTATTATTTCATATTGTCTGCAGTATGAAGCAAATAACACTCTATTAATTCAGCTTTCCAGAATAAATGACAATGATAATTAAACAAACCAAATGTTAGATTTTGGATTACAGTTCTGCAACAAATGATGATGCTGGGGAAGCCTGGAGTGCTCCATACCTGATTATAGTTGATAAATTTACAAGTATTTTCAATGCTATAACCTCTATAATATAAAGGAGAATGGCTGTCTAATATTGATTAATAATAAAAGGTTTAACTTAGTCTATATTTAAATTGTCATGTCCTCAGCAGGCTTGCTTAAAAAAAATTGTTTCCAAAGCGTTATCGGTGTGGTAGCAGCTTTTGTTTATGTAATACAATTTGAGAAACTGTAGCCTGGCTTAAAGCTTAATAATTTATCATAAACTATGTTTTCCCTTTCCTCCATATCTTAGCAGTGTTTTGCATTATAATTAATGCAAAATTAATTTAAAAATTGAAAAAAAAATAATTAATCCATGGGAAAAATACTTGTGGTATTTTTAGTATTTCCCCCCCAGTTTGCTAAAGTGGGGCGGGGGAGGGGAGGGGGAGGGGGTACAAAAAAAGGGAACAATGCAAACTTATATATTAATTTTGCATTTAAAATAATTTTCTGTTTTCTTTAGGTCATTTTTATACTGTCCATCCTCAAACCTTTAAATAAAACACGTTTGGGAATTGAACACAAATCTAATGATATGGAGATATGGAGGCAATTGCTTTGCTATGTGTGGTCTTTAGTGGTGCTGCATCCTAAAGCACAAGTCCTGTAGCAATCAGTATGTTGAATAGCAAGCGCTGAATAGGACCAGTGAGTGTAATTAAGTTTCATTATTGATGATGAAGTTACATATGCATTGAGGGGGAATACAGTCCTGAGTGTGTTTGTCCAGCTTTCCACTCAATGGAATGGAACATTGCAAAATTTCATACTACTTGTCTCTACGGCACTTACTGAATGAAATCAAATATATTGAGCCACATAATTTGAAGAAAACTGAGAGGAGAGCTGTTTTCCTTGTACAGATACCTTTCCTAATTGAATGTGACATTTGTATTAGATGAAGGTCATAGTTTGGTATGAAATGTGACTACTTGACTAATCCTCTGCAGGTAATGCTTTTAACTGTAGCTGTTTAAGGACTTGCCTAATCTCAGGATATTTAGGTCAAGGTCTATTTATAAGAACTGTATCAAACACTTTAGGGCCTCTATCTGAAAAGACTGTTTAAAATTAAGGTAGGAGCTTTATGTTTGTAGTTGTATGTAACTATTGAAAAACATGATTTTAAGGGAACATTACAATGAGAAGCAGTATCATACATTTTGGAAATATTGAATGATCCACATTTCCAACATTAACTTGAAAGGGATGCAATAAAATACTTCAAAACAAACAAAGTAAAGTGACAATGGCAAAATAAACACTTCAACCATTATATTTTTGTTGTAATTTGTAGTTTATCTGTACAGCAGTGAATTGAACTTGCTCTATTTTTTCCAGCTATTCTACTTGCATCTCACTGATGGTTCTCTTGGTCTGAAGATTCAAATTTATGTTGTATGTTGTTTTCATTAACTTTTTCATTTAAATAATTCTATTCTTTTTAAATTTTTAGAATTCCTTTTTCTAATCATATTGTCTAAAAATAAGAGCATTATATTCTGCAGTTAAGTGACTATATAAGTTGGTTATATTTATCATACCAAATATTTTTATTTTGCAGTTACTTTTGGTAATGTCATAGTTCTGATTTAAGAGACTCAGACTGTGGCTGCATAATAATATAACCTTCAGTTTACTCTCCAGATTAATTTGACCATTATGAATTATTCATAACACTTCAGTTAGAGACTCCCCAACATATGATTTTAACATGTATTTTAGAGAACTTTGTAATGTTTTTGGATGAATGTCATCTTTACAGTGGTGAACTGCTAGGAAATTATTTATTGATTGTGTTTATGTGTTTACCGAACCTGAAAGAAAGTAACATGGAACTCATGTTTTTCCTACTATTTAAAATCTATAACAGATTCTGAAACCACTTGATGAAGGTTTTTTTTTTTTTTTTTTTTTTTTTTAACATTGCATATAACCTGTACAAAACTTTTGTGCCAAAATGAATAATTCAATGAATGACTAAAGGCTTGCTGAAACAAAGGATTGTGCTGTGAGAGCTGAGATTGCTTTCCTATTGTTAATATCAAACATAGTTTTTGCTTGATGGTACTTTTCAATTATTTATTGGTTCTTTCCCTGGTATACCTTTGCTCTGGAAGAAATTATATAGTCTATAGCATTTGCCAGATCTTCTTCTCCTTATGTTCAACTTAATAACCAAGTAACTAAGTAACTGTTCTACTTTCCCCTTTTGTGTTCAACAAAAAGCAACCCAAGTCTTTTTTTTTTCTTTTTTCTTTGTTATCTGAATAACAAAACCATACATTTTATTTCAAAGATGTTATCCATTCCCACTATTTTCAGTAAACCAAGTAGGTGTTGGGGATCCATTTTTTAAATTTTATTTTGCAATTTATTAGGATTATTAAATAGTTGTATGTAGTCAATCAGTCTGTATTCTGCTTCAAGCAGTCTGATTACTTTTCACTTGTTTTACAGCCATTATACATTGCTTATTTAGCTTCCAACCTGTATTCTATATTAAACATCTAAATTAATACTTAGGACTATCTATTTTAGGTTTCTTTTCTCATTTGTAGCCATGTAAAAAGAAATTATTATTATTATTATTATTACGTTTTGGTAATAACAAAACAATCCTTAAAAAAAAACAAAACTGTAATTAGTGCAGCTTTCATGAATCTCAGAAATAGAATCAAAGAACTGTTCATTGGAAATGACTTTTGGAGGTCATCTAGTTCAGTGTCCTGCTTGAAACTCAATAGTTGCTAACATGAGATTAGGTCAGCTGTGGTTTTATTTAACTGAGTCTTGAAGGCTTCCAAGGACAGAGATTTCATAACCTCTGTGGGCAAACTGCTCCAGTGTAGCATTGTCCTCTTAAGGAAATTTTTTCTTAATGACTGTCAGTAGATATGTTAGGATTGTGAAATTGTTTGTAGCAAACAAAGTTTCAGTTTATTACAAGAATACACAATACAGTAAGTGGCTAATCACTTGTGTCATTATTCTTTTATGCAATCTGATCCTCTTCATGTAAACGTCTTATCATAAAATCATGATTAGATGGGAATTCCAATACTGACTAATGCCTGTTTAACCCTTTGATGTGTACAAAGTGAAATTATCAGCCTCTAGAAATCTAAGACACTTATTCTTAAATATTTTTCTCATTTGTTTTACTATATTATGGATGAATGAATTGTTTGACTTCACTTTAATGTAGTGAGTATGGAAATCTGACTCAGCAATTAATGGCTTAAAATTCTCTTGGCAGAAGTTAAGTGTGGGTTGGAGGCAGAGGAAAAAAAAAAAAAAAAAAAAGTGAAAAACACAGGGTGAGTGGAAAAAAAGCCACAGGAGATACTGAAGAAAGAGCAGAGAAGGAAAGAGAGATGCCAATTAAAGTGAACACAGAATAAACATTGTATTTGTCTGTAGATGCCTACTTTTCAAGAGAGAGATTTCAGTTCCCATCTTTAGCTACTCAAAAGTTTTAGTAAAGGAGAATCTAGTATTTATGTTCTGATTAGATGAGATGAGGAATGTGTATTGATTCATGAAGGAAAACATTTTACTGTTATTGCAGAGCAACTCTTACATGCTAACTTGTTTATTATCAACTGTTATCAACTAAATTCAGCTTTGTCTTAGTGAAAGGTTGTAAACCTCTTTGTTAATCCCATTAGCTAGCTAATCTCTTAGTTAAGAACAGCATGGTCTGATTCTGATTATGTCCTTCTTTGTGCTATGGAGCATTAGATAATATTAAAAAAAAATAATCAATAACAATTTTTGCTTGCTAAACTCAATGTAAATGTTACATGATGAATTTCCATGGCATTCCAGTGAGATGAATAGCTCAGAGAGAGAAACATGAGTTGGGAAATGGAAGAAACAACATGAATGGGAAGCCGTGACTGACTGACTCAAAACTGTATGTTGTCAACTGTGTTATCATTTCTGGAATCTTAATTGTTCTATTTCTGCTCCTGAACTCATTAAGGAATTAAGTTCAGGAATCATTGTATCAGAATCCCCACTGCTCCCCCTTAAAAGCAGTAAAATGCATTACCAAAACAAACTTAAATTGCAGTCAAAGTAATGTCAATCAAGGAAGTCCTGAAAATATGATAGTGAGTTTATTTATGTCCTGGCAGCCATTTTTTTCCACAGAAAGATGAAAATAATCCTTTCTTCAATATGACACGAATGCTAGAGGCAATTGGGAGATTAGAACTGGGGCTTTGGAAGACACATTCCTGTTACAGTGCTTAGAGGTATGAGAATGTATCAGGGCTGGCTAATGCAAAGTTTTAAATAAACTGCAGCACCTTCGCTTTTCTAAACCAGTCTTATTTCTTACTGTCACATCTATATGTTAGTGTTGGGCAATGACCCATTTTTAATGTTTTGGGGTGACAAAAATGTACAAGTTTGCAGTAAACATCAATGTAGAATATTCGTGTAGGTTGAGTAGTTTATTTTTGTAGAGTGCATGCATGTGTGGATAGAAAAAAATACACATAAACACTTATCCATTCAAGGATTACATAGTATCTTCAAATTAATTCTGTTCCAATAAGAAATTTGGTATGCTAAGTAGTATTTAAAAAGATGAAAGGTGGCATTTGTCAGCAGTAGAGTGGTGCTCTTTGCTTCCTTATAATTTACCCTGTAAACTTACTTTGAGACATTGCCATTATTCAGTTTGGATAACACTGAAAGAATGTTGTATTGCTGTTACACATCCATTTGAACAGCATAGATGCTGTTTTCATGGCAGGATGTATCAGAACTGTTTTTCAGAATATATCTGGTAGTACTGGGGTGCCAAATTAATTTTATGAAAATCAGATAGATTTCCAGCAGCAGAAGGCAGATGAAATTAAAGATGTTTTAGATGCATGACTATTTATTTAGTTTCTTGGGGAGTTTTTGTTTGTGCTGTGCACTATGCTGCAATGGGGCTGCTGCCGTCTAAACTATTTTAAGTAGAGCAGCTAGCTGAGTGAGATTGGCTTGGATATGGCCACGTGGCAACAGAGGCATAGTCGCAGGATTTAGGCTACGTACATATCCAGAAAATGGACATGTCCTGTCCTCAGTTTTGTTAACTAGGATCTCATTTTACACAGGCTAATATCAGACCCCATATGACATAAACTTCTGTTCACTATTAATTAGCAATAACAGAAAGAGTTACACTAATCTGGTAGTTGTCTTTGCCAGTAATTTCAGACTAGTCAAAGAAACACTTGCCTGATTCGGAAAAGCAGTCGAAAATGATATGACACACAGATGATGCCAGAGTTTTTGTGTTCTCCAGTTGGCAGGTTGAAATATCAGGGACCTTGGGGAGTTTTTGACAAGCTCCAAGGAGGTTACATTGACAACCTCACTTACCTCGACTTATTAAAGCAGATGGAACTCTGTATCAAAACAGAAAAAAACAGTTTGCATTTAGTGATGTTCTTATACACTGTCCACTGTAAAAGAAATTGAAATATTTCCTTACTGCCTTATAGTCATTAAACCGCATTTAAAAACAAACAAACAAACACCAGATGTCCAGGTAAAATTTTAATTATAGAAAATGTTATTTCCCATTACTCCTAAAACAGTTAATTTTTCCCTGCTCTAAATAGAATATCACATCCTGTATCTGTCACCATGCCAATTTTCCATTGTTATACTTGCAGATTCAAAGGACATTGTTGCTGTCTGTCAAGAGACAATAGAGATCAATTTTTTTTCAGAGCAGGATATCTACTTAAACTGGAAGGGAATGCCTCATTGATACCTAGTTGAAGTTTTGTTCATGCTAAAGCTAATCAGTTAATTATTTTGTGTGAGGAACTTTTCATAACTATTCTTGCAAGTACCCAAGTATTAGCACGTGCTACTTGCCAGGCTTTATTAACAATAAACTTCCTCCAAGGCTTTTGTGAAGACTGAGAGTCCTACACAAAATGATGTATCTATCCTTGAAGGAGTAGAGCACATGATAAACAATTTGGTTAAATTCAGGAATACTGCTTTTTCTCCTAACTCTTTAGTTAATTTGGGCTTTAATACCTTTCAAAAACAAGAATTTGTCCATCAAAGTCCACAACCTGTTTCTCCTTCCCTCCTTCCCTCCTTCCTGCCACCTTAATTTAAAGATTTTGCTTTGTAACTTGACTATGTTCAATAAAATAATTCTTGTCCTGCAGTATTTTGAATGACAATGGAATGCTGTCCTATAGGTTCAGCCCTGCAGAGACTGAGGCTGAGTAGTACTTAGGTCATTTGTGTCAGGATGAAGTAGAATAGATGGTGCTGGTACTGCTAGAAAGGCCTCTGTTGAATAGTCTGTCAACAGCTGACTTTTTGAGGAGGGGAATTTCTCTTACTCTTTTGAGATCAGGATATACTGATGGCAAACCAAATGTTTTGAGGGTGTGTTGAAGTAAGTGTGTTCAAATCTCACACTCTATTATGATGTCTTACCTCAGATTAACTATTGCACTTTTCAACCCCACTTATTAGTCATTACATTCCTTTTAGCTTGTTTGTTTCCTTGGGCTGTTGCTTTTGTCACTAATTATTCTGCAAATCTGCAGTGAAGTTTTATTGGGAAACATTACAGGAGAAGACAAGGTAGCAGTTCATCTGAGCAGGTCAGGTTTTGGGAGAGCTAATGAGTGATGAAAAGAAGGAAATCTGGCAGCTCGAACTGCCAAATTTCAATAGAATTTGATGATACTTACTTGCAGCTTTATTTGAAGGGAACATCTCATTCTTTCATAGACACTTTTCTTTCTCAGACTGCTAGTGGACTCAGCTACTTTCCTTATCCTCTTATTGTACATTTCCACCACCTTAAGTTAGGATTCAGGGCTACTCTTCCCCCCAAAGTACGTACGGATTTCCTTCCTTACTATGTCACTGTGTGTACATGTTCAGATCCTGTTTTCCTAACTGGGCTCCTCCGACCTCCACGGAGCACAGCAAGGCAGTTCTGGTGTAGCCATGCTCGTGCTCCAGAAATCGACCACTTCTTGGTTCAGGACTAGTAACTACCTGCGTGCAATTGCTGTTCCATGGCTCAGATAAGTATGTCTCAACAAATAATTACTGTGGATAAGAGTTCTTTTCTGTGTGGAAGCTCTTTTGTGAGAGGCAGGAAAAGCACATTTGCCACAAGTGGTTATGGCCAGTTATCAGTCAGTAAGGAAGCAAGGGGCCAGATAAGATTCCTCCAGGCTGACAGTCAGATGTTGTCCCTAGTGTTAACTCAAGAGCCCAGGCACACACATTGAAATCATCTGTGTATGTGGAACACAAAACTTTCTGACTTCAAAGTCTGAACTTCTTTCATGAAGAGAAGAAAATGTTTGTGCCAAAACGGTGGGAGAATAGAAGGCAATAAAAGAAAGGTAAACAGAATCTGTCAGGAAAAATATTACTGGAAGTGCTGATAGATAATGGTCTGCCCCTTCTTTCCAGGTCATGGAATGTAATTTGAGATGACAAGACAGTTGCTAAAAGTAAATTATGTTGGTATGGGGTAAAATTCTGTGAATATTTTTACTTTTTAAAGTTTTATAAAGGCTTAGAAGATATTTGCTAGTGTGTGCTTAAGTTGAATAGTGCTTGCCAGAGACATAACATCAAAGTAGAAATACTGTTGGCTGTTCAGTCTGAATTCAAGTTGAATCTCACAGAGGAACTGAAACTTCAGTGTCATTCCAAACATCACAGAAACAAACAAAATGAGTTTCTCTTTGCCCTTTTGCCAGCTATGTGGAGTTCATAAAAAGGCATACACTGAAACAGAATGTAGTTGTAGTTTCCTTCACATCATGGAAAGTTATCCTCTCCATGCATTATACATTTATTGCCTTGTTATGCTGTGACACCATATTGGAGCTGAGAACAATGAGCCAAACCTGATAATGTACTTTCAATTTTGTTACTTATTCATATGATTCTTTGGAAGGTTTATTTATACACACACACACACCCCCAACAACACTTTCCAGTGCTTGCTTTGGGAACAAAGCAGTCAACACTTAAAAATGTGAATTTTAATGAGCACCTTTGCAAAGTGGAAACTCACTGAGGAAGTTAGTTGTTGCTAGTTAGTAAATCAGAAAACCCTTGAGAGGAAGATGCATTTTCAGTTGGATAGTACTTTAGCAGTAAAAAGCAGCTGCATTTCAAAACAAAGTAGAGGCTGTAAAAGAATAATTAGGCTGATGGAAATAGATAATGGGCCAGGTTACTTTTGTGACATCTAACAATGTGTTGCAATTAAAGTTGCATTTGATACCATTTTAAATTTTGCACAAAGCAATAAATAATTTATTTTTCTTATTAAATAACCTTTATCTGTTTCAATATAATCATTTATGAATTGATTTTTGAGCATTTTTGAAATGCTCAAAAGAATACTTTTTTCTACTCCAAATGCTACAGAAAAATACATACAAGATTTCATAACTGAAAAAATGTGTGTTTTTGAGGAAAAAAGGGATGAAAACAGTTTATCCAACTGATTAATGTCAAAGAACAGTATTTTGGTATTTTGTGCTGCAAGATTTACCTTTAACCATGCTTTAAGTATGCTTTCTGAACACAATTATGCCATTAAGTCTGTTTGTCTCTATTCTTACGTGGGAAAAATAACATAAATATTAATAATTTTTCAAGTTCTTTAAATGTTGAAATACTGTATTTGTTGCTGCCTATTTTTGTGCAGCACTTTTTGAAGTATTTCAGTATTTTGGGTTAATCTTTAAGAAGTGTCCCATTTTGATACTTCTGAACATGGAAAATTTCTATCGTCTTCAGCATCCAAATGTGCAAGTTTTTGTCTGTTCTGCATTTATTGTTGTTGAATCTTTCAGCTTTACAGGCCTCTCCAAATTATTCTACTTCCAAGTAATCATAGAAAACTGACAATGAAAGCATACAATGTAATTGAAAAAGTTTTGATTAACAAGTTCACTTTTGGTCGATCAGTAATGAATTAAAAGTTGTTTCCTTATGGTGAAGAAAAATATACATAGGTGTGTTATGTTGCAACTAAAAGAGCTCTCAAGTTTACACCGGCTGCACCTTTATTGCAGTGACATTAAAAAGCTGACTAATGTATGCTGCTATGCTGTTTATCATTAAAGCTAAAGAGCTTGAAGCTGTCATACCAGTGAAATGAGATAATGAAGCTGGATGAGAGTAAGTTGATGGTTCAAACTGGAGTTTGTTTTGGTACAGGGAAAAAAATAATCCAGATTCTCTCAAATTCATTGTTATTTGAAGTGGAAATTGATGCTTGAAGTGAGTTTTGGCTGAACATATAAGATGCAGAATGAATTCAAAATAAGCATAAAACTAATCTTTTTTTTTTTTTTTTTTTTTTTTTTTTTTTTTTTAAATGTTCCTGCTTTTTACAAATAACTTCAGTACTCACACAGCTGAAGTGAATTGTGGTCTTCCAGCAGGAAGTTCAAATGTAATAAGTCACAGACTCAAGATGCATCTTGTTGCACAAAGACCAACAGAGAACTACCTGGATCTTTAACAACATGCCAGAACAGTTTTTAAAGTAGTTACATGCAGAAAGTTGTATGGCCTACTTTTCAACTATGTCAGCCCACATGGTGTGAAAGGAATAGTGTGAAGAAAATGTGCATGCTATAAACAGAAAAAATTAAGAGGTGTGGGATTTTGAAGCTAAATAGAAGCTAATGTGGCTGGGCAAATGCCACTTGCTCTTGTTTAGCTCTGTCTGTGCGTTGCCTCTTGCCTTCGCCAGACACAGCCTACCTTATGTGCTGCAAAGTGGGCAGTGGATCTGAACCTGAGAGCAGTCTATGCCTTTCCAATAGGGCCACCTGACTATGCAATTACAAATTTAGCCTCAAAGCCATGTAATTGTGATACTGTGCCTCTAGAACCTAAAACGTTTAAACAGAATTGTTATTTGTGGAGAACTCAATAATGTGGTGTAGAGTTTTCTGCCTTGTGCTAGAGAAAGCCATCTGCTATTCAAATGTAGGAAAGTCTTAAAGAATTCCGAGATCTATATACTGGAAGATTATCATCTCACAGAAATGGAGGTAAATGTAAGGGAATGGAAACATTTATCCAGGTTTACAGTAATATCGATCATGAGCTGTCATCTCTAGTCAGAGCTTGGAAATCTACAAAGTCCTATGAATTCTTGTCTGTCAGAGCCTCTTTTAAAGCAGTTATTTCAAATTCTCCTTTGATTTCTGCATCACAGACAAGCAAGAGTTGCTTTAGTGGAAGACAAGCATTTTTGTCCGTTAAAATGTGTTCTATAATTGTAAAAAAGATGAAAGTCTGTGTTTTTTTTATCAGCCTGCTAGAGGCAGTATTTTGAGGACATGAACAAATACAGAGTAAGCAGAACTAAGATTATAAAATCCCAATACTTTCAGGTTGTCAACATGAGAAAGTACTATTTCTATGCTGAAAACACTTTGTTTTGGCATCACAGACTAATAATGATTTCTCTCTCTGTTATTATTATTATTATTTTACAATGAAAAAGGATATCAATGCACTTTTTTAACGTACATCATTCTTCTGTAGTTTGTGCTTGCATGAGGACACTATATTCATTTGTCCCCAGTGTTTAAAAGCCTCTGGACAAAAAGAGAAACTCTTATAACTGAATGCTAAAGACTCCTAAATACAGGATTTTCAGAAGTGCTTGGATACAAACATTGCCAAGCATTTTTTAGTGTCAAGATTATTTGAAATGGGGGATGATTCACATGAAAATCTGTCCACTTTTTAAAAAGCCTAAATTGCATTAGTTACTGTCCTTAAATATCTGGCCTGATAGCACTACAGAGAGAGTTTGGTCATTCTAATTTACCTTTCTATTCCCCCAGGACTTCCAACTATTATATATATATATATATATATATATTTAAATACAGCTTATGCTTTATTAAATATAATTTCTAGATAAAAATATCCTTAATATTTTGAGGAATTAAACAAAAACAACCCCAAATATAGTAAGTATGATTTCTATGTAAACTTTGGTACTTCTGGAGGACATGTGAATTATTGTATGGTATACCTTTAATTTGTTTGGTCATTGAAGGAATACTTTTTCTAGTTAGATCTCAGTTGTGCTGTTGCTAGTCACATTGCTACTCCTACATGTTCTTTCACTCTTTGATGCAACTTTGATGCATGCTGAAGTATTAGGACTGAAAGCTTTCAGATTACTTATACCACATATGCCTATACCTATATTTCAGACTGAAGTTGCTTTTGATGGGACTAGCAGTGCTCTCTCAGATTCTGTGTGCAGATCAATAGAACTCATTGTTTATCTGGCAGTCAGTTTCTATTGCCCTTTGTTTATCTTTATACCAAATTATTTACTTTATTTATAATGCCATTTATTTATCACTAGAAAACTTAATGTGATTGATAGCACTGATTGCACTTGGAATAATAAAAAAAAAGGAACAAATGTTATAGTAAAGCTTTTATTATTTTTGGTTTGTAACTAATGGAAAATAATGAACATTTCTACTGGTATGTTGTGACTAGAATAATAAAATATTTAAAAACTCATTATACTTGGTCTTAAGTAAGGTTGTTGTATTATGAACTTACACCTTTTTGTACTGAGTTATGAAGTTTCTCTAAATTTGATTAGAATAAATTCTAAATTTCTAAAAGAAATATCCTAAATTCCACTACATTTTTTTCCTCTGTGTATTTTCAGAATTCATAGTTCTTCACTTTTGGAAAACTGAAAAATTTAGTCACTGAAGAGGAGATGTACTGAGTAGGATGAGATTCTGGTGTATTTGAAATTTAGTTACTAGTATTAATGAATATATATTAGCCTTGTGAGATAAAGCAAATGAATGTGATCTAGTGATGTAAGGCTTTATCATCATTCACTTAAATTTCCTGGCTAGAAATTCTTATTACTTGCTGTATTATTATTATTATTATTATTATTATTATTTCCTGAAACTCTTTTGTAGTGTCAAAAACGGAGCTAATTGGTGATGCAGGACCTATGCTGTTGAAGTATAATATAACTTCTTTTATGTCAAACTCCCAGACTTTTGTTTGAAGTGATTGGATTCACTTTATACATCTTTTCAGTGGAGGGGTTGTATCACAAAATTAACTGTGTAAAGAAAATCCCTAAATTCAAACCCCATAATCAGCCTAATACAGTTTACAGAAATCTGATTAAAACGGCGAGCTACTTATCAAAGTTTTGTGCTAAAGGAGGTAGTAGACTCTTTAATTTGTTCCAATGCAAGTGAAGCCGGGCTTTACCTGCTTGTCTTTTGGATAATAAGGCATCGCTGTTGTTTTTTTGGTGGATTCATTGTCATTTGTTCTGGTGAAATGGAGTCCTACATGATTTGCTAGCATCAGCAGAATGCCAGCGCTCATTTTCTGTGGGAAAAAATAAATAAATAAATAAATAAATAAATAAAAGGTTCATTGCCAAAAGCAGATAAATGAGCAAAAATGAGCAACACTGACAGCTGTAAAATAAAATTACATTTCTTCCTGACACCTTTTACACAGAGCTCACTATTTACTCTGCTGGTTACTTTCTAACTTGGTCAAAACATATGTGTTTGTATAAAGAGGTATACATTTACAGAAGAGCAACTTATGTTCACACATATATTACAAATATATGTTTAAACACATTTGCAATGTTGGTTCAGAGAGTTATCAGAGAAGTAAAACATCATCTGCCATGGATTTGGACAGAGGTGTTTTGAGCTGCAGGACAGGTCTGAAAGTCAGGACAGTCTTGGCTCAATGTTAGTTTCCTTGACACAAAATTGTTCTGGAATGCATTTTGAGTCCTTGAAGCAGGTATGCTCAAATATACTTAGATATTTTTGGCCAAAGATAAAAAACAACTTGATAAATTTTGTATCTTGTACAAGACTGCCAAAACTAAAAGTCACAGGAGTGCCTACTTACATTTACACCTGAGTTATACAACTTCATCTGTCTAATAATAGTGAGATAAATTACCATGAGGTACCTTTTGCACTGTCCCTAGGGATATATCTTTACATAGGTCGTTTTCTGAGCAACTCTGAACAGTAGTTCAAGAAAAAAATAATAGTCTGAATATTGTATATGTAGTACTAAGCAAAAAATAAAGGTAGAAGGTAAGAATCCAGAATCTCATTTGTAAAGACTTGTCCAGTTATGGAAAAAAAAATGTTTTGGGATAAAAGCATGTTACCTTTTTTTTTTTTTTTCCTTAAAAGAGAAAAAATCAGAATGAAAGAAAAAGAGACTGAGAGGAGAGAAAGGAGACTACAAACTCCTCTCAGTAGCAGAGTAATTATAGCACTTATCTAGGTTGTGGGAGATGTGGCATGTTCTTCTTCCATAGCATATTTAATTATTTACACAAAATAGAACATCTCAGACAAGAGGGATTAAGAAAGATGCAGCCAAAGCTCTCGTGTTCAGAATATGAGATTTAACACCCAATTCAGATTTTTCTTAATCTCTTGCATTTTAAGTAAATACCTTTCCCATTAACCAGGGATTTCTCTGAAATGAATTGAATTCTTCCAATTTCTGATGAAATTCTCATCCTTATATGTATGCTTTAAACACAAACCATTGTGTTTAATTGATTTTTTTTCTTAAAATGTAATGTAAAAATTAAGCAAATATAAAATGTAAACTTAAGCAAATCTGCTTTATCTGAAAATTTCCAGTTGGACATAAGTTGATTCCATCATCATATATAATCATATGTATTAAAGCATTCTTTATTTCTTGCTATTTATGAGCAGAGAAGTGTAATTTTATTGTAACCTAATTATGTTGATGCTCCATCTTTTTTATTTTTTGTTTTCCAGTCATCCACCTCTTTAGTAAGAAAGAGGTAATTTGAAACAATATATTTTGACAATTATTTTTCTCCTGGAAAACTTAACATTACTGTTTTAGATATTCAAAATTTCTTTGTCTCTTACTGTTAGAGTTCATATTGTTATTCTTGATTCAGGAATTGCAGGGAACTGCCGCTATTTGCTTCTTGCTAATTTACTTCTGTAGGAGGATATAAATTGTTGCTATAAATTTAGAACACACAGCAAACTTGGTGTTAAATTTTGAATTGGGTAGCTTTTCAGATGATTTCACTTTTACATGTTAAACTCGTAGATTTCAGCCATTAAGGTGGTTCACTCTGATTAAAGGTTCTTACTTTTATAACTAGATGTGCTGATTTTGTGTATGTGATTTGTAATGAAATCTGAAATATTCATATTATCACAGCTCAGGAAACAGGGACATAAAATGAAATGACAGAGCAAACCGATACATTTGGCAAGACACGTTAAAAACTTCAATAAGTTTTGGTTTATTGAACATAATTATGATGCTATGAAGGAGGACAATGTTTTTGTGTTTATCAAACCTGCTGATAAGAACTTAGCTCAGATACTTCTCATCAGCTTTTAATCCTGTTTGAAAAAGGCGTGTAAACATACTCCAAGATTTGTCTGTTTATGAACAATCTATGACATATTCAAAGATAGTAGCTTAGGCATATTCTTCTGCTTTTATAAAAGCTAGAAGAGCTCCTCCAGGCATCTTGGGGTCTTAATATAAAGAAGTTATTTTCTCAAGCTAATGGACTGAGAATTTTATGGTGTGAGATCATCTTTGAGCTTTCATCACTCAGAACCTCTTGGATTGCAGAAACACACAAGAAGAATCCTTTTTTTTCTTTCATTTTCATTAAATCACGGGGGAAAATATCACCTCTTTTTCATCAATTAGATTTTTTTAGGAAATACATCCTGATACTCAGGAAACTCTGATTTCTAACACAGCACATTTCTGGCCTCTGTTTTCTTGAAGATACCTTTCAAAACATGAACTGATCATAAATGAATGTCATAACTACTTGTGTTTGCAGATGTGAGAAGACGGTGAAATAATGATTGCTGTTTTTTTAGTCAATAAAGGGACTCTGCTTAAATTTTGTTGAATCACAATCCAGATTTTTTTTTCTGAGAAAATACACGAAGAGGTCAGAGTTAACACAACCTAAACAGGTGCTCTATATTTTCAGTGCAATGGTCATTTGTTTCTAGTCCAGCAAGGAACTGGAGCAAAGGCAAGACAGCTTGCTCAGTAAATGTGCAGCTTATACCTCTGCTGTAAGTGGCAGAATGCCTGTTCCAGGGTTTCCTTGTCAGTACAAGCAGTGCATGTCACCCATTCTAACAAAGGATTTGTTCATTCACAAAAGCTCATCCTCCTGTCTGTGTTTTACATTGTGGAATAGCCCTGCAGCATTATGTTGTGGAATAGCCCTGCAGCGTGTTCTGGGTAATAGTGACATCCTACTATGGCTTTTGTATTTAAGAAAAAGCTGCAGCTTTAAAGTCATATATACAAACACATATGGATCTGTTTGGTCTTCCTGGTGTTTTAATATACCTGGAAAACAATAAGAAAACAAAGTATGACTTGAGAAACTACTTAAACAAGATACTTCCAAGGAATACATCAGTACTGCTGGCAATCATGTTAATGAATCAGTAGGTGGACTTCCTTTCTGAGTCAGCAGCGTTTAGCAGCCTTGGCACACTTTTACATAGGTCTTTGTCATAAGACTGTTTTGATCAAAGAGGATTTCTGAGGTTTTAGGCAATAGACAAAAGGAATTTTAACTTAATTTAATGTTTGAAATTATGAACGTTGAAAGCTCTTTCTTCCATCTCTGTCTGGGAGTCATGGAGGAAGCATGTCAGTCAAGGTGTCAAGAAAAAAAAAATTGCTATTAGAACATGATAGCATTTGTTTTTGTGCCTTGTCATCAGCAGATTATAGCTATTTATAGCTATTTCTCATATGTTGGTTTGGTACAAGTCTTTTTTTTTAAATCATTAGACTACATTTGACATTATTCTTTTTTTTTTTTTCACTTTTTGGTCTTGCACATGGTGTATGGAGAGCGAGCTGGTTCAATGGAAGTGGGAGGTCATTGGCCCAGCAGTTGATGGGATTTTTGGTTGATGCAAAAACAAATAGCCACCCACACTTTCTCTTTCAGCTGCTGCTTTTCTCTAAAAGGGAAGAACAGCAGTGTCATAGCAGGGGAAGGGGGCTAAGCACTGGGAAAGAAGAGATGTTGCAGTGTGATAGAGGAAAGGAGCTGGGCCTACAGCTGGGAAGGGGAGAATCTCTTGAATTCCCAAGTGCAGATTTACACTGTTGTTGCACCTTAAAATCTGTTTAAAAGGTAATTTCCCCATATCTGGCTTCCAAATTTCCTACCCTATAGTAGATTCTAGAAAGGTGACCTATTTTAAAATACAATATTATCGTTTGAATAAAGCAACATAGGACTGAATCAGAATAGATCATCTTGGGAAAGGAGGGAAGGAAAGCACATGAAGGAAAAAAGGAGTACAGAAAGAAGGTGTAAAGTTCAATGACATAGTTTACCTGGCTAGAATCACAGCTGGATTCTACAGTACTCATTCAGAGAAAAAACTCTAACAAAGCTCACTATAGATTTTACGTAGTTCATCTGGGATTTTTTTTCTTGAAATACTTAAAGAAAAAAAAAAAAAAAGAGTCCTTACAACCCAACATATGCTTCCAGCTTCTGCCCATTCTGTAATATTTTAAAATGTGGACTAAAACTGCTTGCCTATATAAAGATATGGAACTGCAGCAATACTTCTTAGAAATCTCTTTGGCCAGGATATATACGTGATTACCTGGTGGTTTTTCTGATTTCAAATTTAAGCCATTCTCAAAATAAAGCCCCTTGTTCTTGTAGTCCCTCAGAAAGAGAGTATAGCCTGAAACGAGCATGCAGAAAAGGGGGAAAATTAAGACACACTGTGACAGTTATGAGACAATATAAACTGAAGTTGTATGTTCGGCATTCCATATTCCATTTTTTATCTCTGTGGTTAAGACCACTCCAGCATGAAAGTAAGCAGTCCTAAATTCTTAGACCTTTGCAAGGGACAATATAAAGCATACAGAGCTGGCCATTTTCTGGCTTACCTCAAGCCAGAGGCTGTAAGAATAAGAATACAAAGGCTATAAGTGTAAGAACACTGGTGTGAGATACCCCTTGCTAGTTTAAGCCAGGTAAAAATGAAAAGACTACAATCACAGAGGAAGGGATGACTTTTCAAAGTTGTCTTTAAATTAAGCTCTTCATGTTGTGTAAAAAGAACAACAAAAGCCAAGGCACAGGAGGGTGAAAGTTAATTTAAAGGACCTGATATACTTTCATTACTAAAGAGAAAATGTCAACTAAGGTAACACTTGAGTCTCAGATTAACTAGTTACAGTTGAGTTACAGATTAAGTAGCCACTACTGTATGGTTTTGAAAGGTGAGGGTTGCAAACAAGGGTATTGGAGAGAGTTAAACTGGAAGTTGTTTCTACAAGCCTTTTATCACCCGAATATTTGATCTTATTTTTCAATCACACTAAAAATGGTCATAAAAAAGCTTTCAGTTTTAGAATTATAGCCACAGAGCAACACTGAAACATTCACTTGAAGAAAAGAAGTTTGCTAAATAAATCAGTCTTTGTGTCCTTACAAAGAAACTGCTCTTCTTTCCCTCCTAGCCCTCAAAAAATAGAAAAAATATTCACCATAAGTAGACGTTTATTGTGAAAAATACATTTTGCTTTCACTGGCTACATCATTGCAATATTTATTTTTTGCATTAGATCTTCAGTGACAGTTTCAAAACACTGATTCTGTTTCATACCGTGTGTGGATTTCACAGCATTTGTCACATGATGGTGAATCATAATTCCAAATTATTCTGAAAACATACCATCAGCATTTTCTTGATGATTACAGCAAGAAAATTATCGATGCCTGTATCAAAAGCTTCCATGCCTTTCTCTGAAATGTGAAGAAACCTGCATGTAAGAATGCAGCCTTGCATCAAATTGTGAACCAAAGTTTCACCTGTAATAGCACATAATTATACTTCTGCGGATTATACATATAAGGAAAACTTACAGTCGTGTTTTAAAGGAGTAGAAATCACTACATGAACATTTTTTCAGTTTACTTCCAAAACGTGTAAAAGTGACTTTCTTAACATAAGGGAATGCTTTGCCATAAACCAAGATCACTATGATCCTGAAAATTTATTTGCTTTAGGTTTAGCTGCTCCAATGAAATTGTTAAATATTATTGTGTAATTACATAGAGATCTCTAAGATCTCTATCTGATTAGTAAATGTGTCAAAGAATTTATTGGCAGGCTTTTCAATTCAAATTTGTCTAAAAACAAAAGAGCTCACATTGTCTATACTGACAATCACATGGGGAAAATGGGAGTTCTGGTTAGAGCTATATTTTTAAATAACCGCTTGAAAATTATGCTGTTTTCAAATACGTTGAAATATAATGTTATTTCATTTAATTGCCACAGGAAAGCTACTAAAGTAACTGACAGTAAGCTGCGTCTGATTAATGAGCAGACCATGTGAATCAAGATACAGTGAGCTCATGATCATGCAAGTCTCTGAAGATATCATTGTCCCTATTAAGAAGTCATGTTGGTGTTGGCTACCTCTCTTTAGAAGTCTGTGGAACAGCTACGGGTTTTCCTATACTTAAAGTAGAATTTGACCAATGAATACAAGGCTTCTTTCATTTGCAGATATTAGCACTTGTTATACTCTATGTACCATTCTGGAAATGGAAGTGGAAATATTACAATTCTGGAAAACATTCTAATAATTACAGAAGATATTTATATAAATTAAGTAATGTTAAAGGAGAGATGAGAGCTCTAATGGTGAGTACTGCAGCAGCAAAGTGTTTTTGCAGTTCATCGGATGTATTTAGCAGTGGTTCTTTTCCCTTCTGAGGACTGTCTTGTTTTTAATATGTTTTAAAGTACATTTCTTGACAGGTGTTCAAGTGCTTTTTTTATATATATATATAATGAATGATTTGACCATTTCTTCTTCAATCAGTCTTCATTAATTAAATTTCACTGGATTTTACTGAAATCAAGAACATTCTATTTCCACTTTAGCTAAGGGCTCAATATTGGCTCTCAGCTACAGTCATGCTATGAGGAACTTATGAAAAAGGAACATTGAGAAGAACCGTTTATAGGTAACTGTAATCAACATTTCTTTTTTGCTCAGTGTGACTGTAGAGCCAGTCATGCATCCACTGGAAATCACTGTGAGTTATGCTTGTAACATTTTATATAACATATATATGTAACATTATATATATATATATATATATATATATATAGTTAATTTTATTTTTGTTTACATTAATGGGTAATTTGGCTGACTGATAGACACTCAGGAGGAAGGGCCTTTTTTTTGGAGGAATTACATATTATATATACATACATAGGATACTGTAAATTTAGCATTTATCTCTAGAAAATGGCACAATGTAACAGAAAGTACTAATTTTTTTATTTTTTTATATTTTCTTACTAATGAAATTAAATACTAGATTGGCAAAGTTGTATGCACTTTAATTGGTCATATTGCCAGGCACTCTCCCAGCAAACCTAATTAACTTCAAGTTACACAGCACCATTAACAGATGGGATTTTTTGTCTTGTATTTTTTCACTAATTAGTAAATCTCACTCTTTTCAAATTTATGGATTAAACAGAAATTTTCATTTTATTGTCAATATGTCAGTGTAAAAGTTGAGGAAAAAAATAACTTTGTATAATGAAAGGAAAAATAAATCTGAAGTATAAACTTTATTAGAAGCATGTACAGAACATGATATGACAAAGATATTTCTTTTAGGATTCTTCCTAAAATGTGTATGTGCACGTAAAATAAAAGAGCATTAAGATAGTCTCTTACTTTGGTTCATTTCTTGCTTTGATTTTTCATGTTTCTGGGTCTGATGTTTACTGTAATGATTCTTTAATCAAAATTCCTTTAATAGGAAAGACTTAATTTCAAGCAGTCTGCTAAAGCGTATGTAAGACAGTTGTATCTTTTGTTGGAGAGAGAACAGCTCATGGCAGACAGGCTGAATTTGCCCCCCCTCCCATCTTACCTATCTGACTCCTGATGACCTGTTATCTTAATTATTTACTACAGGTATGAATAGTTAAACAAGCTTGCAGTGATTCAGACCTTTGCTCTGCATCTTACCTGTGCCATCCAGATAATATTTAATTTACTGTTCTGATGTACAAGTTCAATACATCTGAAATTATTATTTTTTTTAA
The DNA here is from genome assembly GCF_011077185.1 of Oxyura jamaicensis. Lineage (NCBI taxonomy): Eukaryota > Metazoa > Chordata > Aves > Anseriformes > Anatidae > Oxyura > Oxyura jamaicensis. Next base: position 13,268,719 of record NC_048898.1, read on the forward strand.
CTTCTATATCTGCTGTTTGTTTTCTCTCACAGGAGTTTTGCTTCTAAATTTCTTATTTATTGTAACTACTACAAAAGTCTCTAAAAACAGATTAATTAAGTTTGAACTATATTTTAATTTTAGTGTCAGCAATAAGTTAAAATCCTACTACACTGTGTACTGGCTTAATGGAACTAAATTTTAATACCAGAAAGTTAAACAAAAAGTTTAGCTTAGAAAGAGATGTTAAAGGCCTTGTATTTAAACAAAACCCTCGAATAAATCAAGTCCCTTAAGTAGCGCTAATAGTTTCACATATGGTGTCCTAGTCAGGCCTCTTATTATTACTATAACTGCAGTAGAGGTCTTGGCTGTGTTAGGTTCACTACAAACACCTGTAATGAAAGAACGCAGTTGCATTCAGCGTCCATGCCAAATGAAAATAAGAGGGAGAATCAGAAGCCTGGAGAGGTAAAGTAACATGCTGTAGTTCATAAACCAAGTAAAAAGCCAAACTAGGGTTAATAACCAATTTTCTGATTGTTTGTGATTGTCAGCCAGAACTTATGCTGACCTCTTTATCTATTTATTGCTGTTTTAGTTTTATTTTTAAAATAAAATCCTTGCTATTAATTTCCCTAGATAAATTCACAGAGACTTTGCCTAATGGTTCATAAAGGTAGACTCCTTCTACTTTTGGATAAACTTTGAGTTTTCTTGGTAAATAGCCTATTTGAACTTTGCTGAACAAGGGCAAAATTTATACAGCAGTTCTCATAAAGCTGATGAAGTTTTTAGTACTCTTTTTACTGCATGTTGGTGACTAGTTTATTTACTGTAGAATTTCATAGCTAATTAGCTCTGTAGTGAAATTTATTGTATAATAAAGCAGACAGTGTAATTGAAAGGAAAGAATTTGCATGCAAATATTTGCAAGTCTTGGTGTTTCTGAGAAGATTATAATGTGGCTATCAAATTACGATGTTTGGATTTAGTGCTTTAATTGTGTCAAACTGAAAACTAAGGGGTGGTAAATACTGGCTTTGAAGACTTAGGTGCTTTTGAGTATTTTCTGACTTCCCCAAAAGGTGAGTTTGTTCACTATCTAGCTTGAAGGTGCCTAGTTCTTTCCAGAATTAGGTTCTAAATCCTATCTGATATTCAAAGTGTGGAAGAAATAGTAGAAATGTTTTGTTTAACTCCGCTGCGTGCCTCTTCTGCATGCAAAAGGGCAGGATCAATAAGTCACCAAGGCAGATTTACTAGCTAGCACACTATCCAGTGAACACATGCGTTAAGATTCAGCGCAGTTAACTTGTATCTTGTCATCAGCAGCAGGTGCTGACTGTAAAATTTGCTCTTGGGCTGTAGTCATGTATATATATCACTGTTGGTTCTTCATTCTGCTACGTCCCAGCAAGCATGGCTCTTTTACAGGGAGTATATTAGCTGCAAAATCTGTTTCCTATACTTGTGAATAACAGGTAAATGACAATAACCTTCCTAGTTTCTTAGAAGTCTTTTTTGAACTTTGTATTTATTATTTATTGGTGTAAGGAACAAGATGGAATCTTATTTTTCTCTCTTTATTATTTTATAACTAGGTTTCTCATCTAATTCACTCGCTTCATGCTTGACTTGTTTGTAATTTGCTGTTGTAAGGTGGCTCATGATGGCTGACGTGGTTAGATGTTTTTCTTTAAAGGGAAGCTGACATTGTATGCAGTTGTTCTGGAAGATATTAAGAGAGTATTTCGTCAATAAGTATAAGACCTTGCAAACCTTATTTGGTAGAATGACTTTCCAAGAGCCCCTAGGAATTCATATCCTCATAGAGTAGATGGTGGAAAGTAGTATTCCTAATATTTTATATTTTTGCCTTCCTCATCTCACTCATTTATGCATTGGCCTGGGAGGAGCCAGGTAGAGAACTGGAGGCAGAAAAGCTGGACACAGGCAATGTGTTTAAACCCAGAGAAAACTCAGTGTGCAGTTCCACCCAGAGCATGGTACTATGTCCTGCTCATGGATCTCAGATATACTCACTCCTGTCTCTACTCCTGTTTATCAGGGTATAGCTGAGAACATCTCTAACCGAAATTCTCTACTAATTGTTATAAAAATGCATATTACATTTTATTTGTCTTGACAAGTCATGAAGTTCTGAAGACCATTTGGTTGGATGAACTAATGTGAATTACAGACACCACTATAAATTGGGGACTGCCTTGCTGGAAAGCAGTGAGTGGGAGGGGGACCTGGGGGTCCTGGTGGACAGCCAGATGACCATGAGCCAGCACTGTGCCCTTGTGGCCCAGAAGGCCAGTGCATCCTGGGGTGTATCAGAAGGGGTGTGGTTAGTAGTTCGAGAGAGTTAGGTGTTCCTGCTCTGGCAGGGAGATTGGACTACATGATCTTTCTTATGATCTTTCAAGGTCCCTTCCAATCCCTAACATTCTGTGATTCTGTGAATTGTATAAATTTAACATAATGCAGCTGCTTTAGTTCACTGTGATATATCCACAGGGAATAATAATAATAAATCTTAATGAAGTGCTACCAAAAATGACTGGAGAGCACTGATTTTTGGGAAGTCTTTCTTATTATAGTAAACAGCTCTTTCTTCATCTGTATTTATAGTAACCTCAGATGTAGTAATTGCTCAGCTGTTGATATCAGCTGCAATGCATAATTTCTTACCACTTTGCCTAAATGAAATGCTTTCTGGATTTTGTTGTTTATATATAGGGTATCAGTTAATGAGACATCAACTTAAGCAAAGCATTTTGCCTCTTTTGTGGTCTAGTCTTGCTCAAGTCTTATTTTTGTTGTACGACATTAATTGTAAAGATGCTGGTGCACATCCTAGAGTCTGCAAATTAACATTGGATTGCCAAAGAAAGGTTAAGTAATTCCTCCTTCTGAAATACATCTTGTAGAAGTGGTGTGTCCTTAGAAATGTAGGTTTCCATTCCTAATACCTCCAGACAAATAAATTCTCTATGTTTATAAAAGAAAAGTAATTGCTTTCCATTCTTCTGGTCAAAAGAAGTTTATTTTTATATTTCAAGTGTGTATTTTTTTCTTTCAAATTAGGCCAAAACCTCAGACGATTGGAATGCTACTAATGAAAACTTTAGAATTACAGTTAACCAGGATGTAGCTTTGTGGTCATATGTTATGGTTTGTATTCTCCTTAAGTAATTCAAAGTATAAATGTTAATAGAACAATTTAATATAAGCAGTAAATTTGGCCTAGTGGTCAAAAACTTAATCTTAGCATGGTAAGAGCTTCAGACATAGATTTCTGAAGAGCAATGCACAATAGATTGTCACAAGATTACAAAATAAGAACTTTTCCACCCTCTACAAAGCATAACATGTTTTATTTTTTCACTTTTTTCTACAGATCCTGGGGGGGGGGGGGCGCCCCCCCAATATAATAAGGACCATATGCTCTCTTAGGGCCTCTGTAAACCTAGTGTTAAATAAAAGGTAATGGATGTCACATGAGATATTTCCATTCTTTAGCTCCAAGGCAAATCCAATTCAGTCATCTTAGGGAAAAAATAAAATAAAATTCAAAGAAGATGAAATATGTGCTATCACACTACAAGTTTTCTACCCTGATGACATGAAAGAGAAAAGGGCTGTATTTCAGGAGTCAGGGAAATAGTAAAAATGACTCTTTAGTGGCAGAGATTGACAAGTTCGCCCTCAGGCACCTTCCAAGTAGATGGTTGAATGACTTCTGCTGCCTGCCTACTGAATAGCATATATGGGAGATCTCATCCCACCTCTGAGATATTGAAATAACCTATCTTGAATCAAATGCATAGTAAGAAGCAAAAAATATATGTCCTAAGTTTTTCAAACACAGCAAGTTCAACTTATTACTTCCCCCCCCCGACCCCAACTCCACCCCAGAAACCTCTGAGCTGGTACGTTTACCATTGATATGCATTTACTTAAAAGATGTTTTTTGATGTTCTCAATCTAGAATGTCAATAGTGTAATGTATGATCCTGAGTTGGAAAGCAAGGGAAATATTTCACCTGCTTTATCTATGTGTGTGTATGGATGTGTATGTAAATAGATAAGTAATGTTTTAATTTAGTATTCAGAATACCAGAAAGTTCATTCATAGGAATATTTCATAGAAACCATTAGAAAGAAAAAAGAACAGAGGAGTACAGCATATGGGAACATGGAGAAATAAGCCAATTTTTATTATAGTTTGGTTTACATTGAGTAAGTCTGTATCAGAGGCATGTCTATCAGTAATGTATAGACCTATTGCACATTTGCTATATATAGGAAGAATTGACAGGGAGACGGAAAGGGAGAAGCGAACAGTGCTGTTTGAAGTATTTTACTTGCATCCTTATACAACCTGGAGGAAACATATGCAGTGAGATTGTAACTAATAAGGCTAGGATTTAGCTAGTGCAACAAATAACTTGAAAAGTGTTGATATTTCTGTCTTATTTTTGATGTCAGATAGGTGTTTCTAAATTCTGTGTATGCAAATAATACTTCCTTCAAGATGAATTTATAGCTTTAGTGGGATTGGCATTGGACTGAAGTGCTACTTGTGGATATACACATCAAAATGTAATTCAAGGAGAACATCTCTGGTATTAACACTTCATTAGTAATTTAAAGGAATATAGACTGCTGTATAAGAGTACATAAGAAGTCCGGATTTGTGGTATGATGTTTCTGATGCATTCATTGCAGGGTTGATGTAGAAAAAAAAATGTTTCTACTCTAGAATCTTTACATTACTCATTACGGTGTAGGTAATAATTATAACTCCTCTCTAACGTGATCAGCCTTTCCATTTTTCCATGCTTCTTCAGTAATGCCAGGACATGAGTTCAATGCAGTTGTAGGAGAAACAGTGCCACCCCTTGGATTATCATTGTTATCCTTCTGTTACATAGGTCTGGCCCTGGAAGCTGTGCTGAGCCCCTTTGGGGTTATCATGGCTTCACCTTAATAGTATTTGCTCAATGCCTATACTACCCCTGCAGCTTTGCTATGTTACTCTATTTTTATAAAATGCAATCCCCCCCCCCCCTTTTTTTTTCCCTTTTTATTTCCTGTGACTGTTCTTAGTGTGGATGCATGAAGTATCTCAAAAGAATAGTCAAAGATCTTCTGGGGCATCTTACCAGTATCAGAGAAAGCAAAATGTTTTTACATTTTTTTTTTTTTTAAGTGGATTTTTTTCTAGAGTTTGTCTGGGTTCTGCTTTAAAAAGGTAGTGTATACTTTTGTTGAACTCTGTCTGGATTTTCCTTAATTTTATTTTTAATGAAAAAAATAAGGATATGTAGCAACTATTCCATGTTTATTCTTCCTTTCTTTTAATCAGACTGATATTTATTTTTAACTCAATGCTAAATGCTTAGTCAGTGTAGCTGCTAGCATATGACTTCACATTTCTCAATCTTAAACAAACAGTAATTTATTATAAATTAAAAGATTCTTTCCTTCCAGAGAGAAGCTATAATAGATGTGTAGCAATTGCAGTGCTGTGCCAAATGCATTGGAGTAATAAACAGAGCCAGCAAGCTTCTCCCCATGGCCTAGTTAACGTGGCAGTAATTCACATACATATATGCTATTTTACTCCCTTAGTTTCTAGTTTCCGTGGGTTTGGGGTATCAGTCTGTCTAGGTTTATACCTCTCTTCAAACATAATAAGTACTCAAAAATAGTTGTTGGTTCCCATGGAAAATCTTGCAAGGACTCAAATCTGAATTTAGACCTAAAGTCAAAAACTGTCTCCCTGGATCTAAATAACCAGGTTACATTCAGCATTTTTAGGTGGGAATACAGCTAAATAAACCTTGCATTTGAGACTCTATGATTTACTTAGCATGGAAGGGTATTAAGTTTATTTTTATTTTAATAGACCTTTAAAATGATTGATTCAGGCCCTTCTTTTTCCTTGCACTTAGCATATTTGTGTTGAGCTCGATAACTCTGTCACTTAAGCAAATGAAAAGGGTGTTTCTCTGCTGGCAGGATAATATTGGAGTTTAAGATTCCATTTTCTTCTAATTCCCTTTCTGTGATTTTTGGGGACATTATGAATAGTAATGACAGGTATGTGCATTGGGGTAGTAGAAGAGGAAACAAGACTTGATTTAAAGTCTGGTATATAGTACATCAAGGGGATGGTGTAGTTGTTTTGTCATATCTCACAGGAGTAACATGGGAATCAAATGTCTTACAAAATTTAGATATTTACATTTTAATGGAAGTTATATGAATTGTCATAGAACATTTAAATTCCATAAGCATCTTGGAAGATCTTACCCAGGATTTATTTAACTTGATTTAAGCATCACAGTGATGATTATTAAGAGAGTAGGTATGTGAAAGTGCAAGGCTGGTATACAGTTGTAGTGGTTCCGTTACAGAGGTTTCCTTTGGCTAGTAGGCAGTGACTGAATATTGTGACCTAAGACAAGTGAACAAGAAAATCAAAATCCATCTTTACTTTTGTACTTTGCAGAACTTGAACGAATGAGAAGAGTAAGTCAGCTTCTTTCCTATTTTGACAGCTTCAGAAAAAAGGTGTTTTTACTTATATTTACAAAGAATTTTTCTATTGTTGAAAATGTCTCGCTCTGTCAAAAATATGTTATTTAAATCTTTTCATCTCTAAAATGAAAATAGAAATCCTTTACTCTGGAATCCAGGTGAAAAATAATCTTAAAATGTAGAATACTATGTTGTGACTACTTGGCAAAAAAGAAAGAACTGCACAGAAAGCAAGCAAAACTGTAGCTGATGTCCTTTGACTGGGAAAAAAATGTTAGTTTAATCATTATAATGAAATTTGTAGCTGGAAGAGAATTTCCTTCCAAATTCTTTCTAATATTTGTAGAGGAGGAGTTAGTGAATCATGGCTGGTTCAAGGATCTGGTTAGACAGTCTTTGGGAACTTATTTCTGTGTTCATTAGCCAAATGCAGTTCTAATAATTTCCAGTGCCAGCTTCTAGGTCTGAAGCCTATACTGGATGAACAATTTTTTGTTTCATTGTCCATCTGTTGCTTGAACAGTTGTGATTGTCAAGAAAAGTAACAATAGTGGTGGTAGTACATATTAATGGTGATATTCATACAGATGAATAAATCTGTTTAGTCAGAACTGGACTGACATTGCTAGTTTATTTCACAAATATGGTTGTTTAGATGATGTGGTTTTAGCCATTTCTGACCTAAGAAGTTGTATTTTAACTGGGACTGTGAGGAGCTCCATGACCTCTTAGTAGTACTCTGGTCTATCTGGTCTTGAACTACCAATGAATGCTCTGGGTTTATTTTAAGGGATGTTACTTCTAAGTAGCTACTTGAGAAGTGCCTGTCAGAAGACTCAAGAACATTCTGTTTTGATTCTGTAGACCAATAGATCAGATAAGAGTTGCAGGAGACATAATTTTTCATCTGTTTTACATCTTCACTGTAGCTGTTTTTTTTTTTTTTCTCCTTATTTCTTCCAATAAAATCATATTATATCATACAAAAAATAGCTTATTGGATTCATGTTTTAAAATTCCAAATTACCCAGGGGATGGCATTGTTCAAGAAATTAAGCCTATCATTACCATATCAGACATCTAAGTTACAATGGGTACAGAAACTATTGTGTGGTTCATGATTTTTTAAGACAAAATCAGAATGCACAAACCTCACTTATGCTGTCCTGTGTGGATGCAGACCCGCTTTGGGTAGGATGCGAAACTAAATGTTCCCAAAGTGCTGGAGCCAGTAGAATAGACAAATAGATTTTATGTTTGGGGGGAAGATGAAAAAAAAAAAAAGTTAGTCAGACAGATGTGACTAGTCCACCTTCTGATGTACTAGGCAGAAAAGCAATTTCTATGCAGCTAATAAGGGCTAGATGCCATACATACAAAATACATTTGTTCAAAAAATTCAACAGATTTAAAGGGGGGAAAATTGCCCTGGGTGTGTATCCTTTGTACACAAGCTGCATCAAGCAATTATTTTTTAATGTGTTTGGAAGTTAATTAGTGTTTTAGTGGACAAGAGTGCAAAGTAAATACATATTTTTACACAGCCTTATACATAACCTGTGGATTTCAAAATTCAGCGTAATCTATCATTGCTCTTGGTTTACCTTCCACTGTGCAGATGCTTTTTACTGTAGTCCTGAAGGACAGTTCTTTTAAACGTATACTGCAAATTTAATGGCATGCAGTGGGGTTGCTGGCCATTTGAAATTAAAGAGTCTAGGTTAGCAGAGGTTAGGATTTAAGACCTAATTGTCTACTGGATTGCCCTGACCTGAGATTCTATGTATCTGTGGCTCTTTTTCAATGCAAGAAAACATTCTGTGATAAAATATACTGTTTGAAATTCAAGGAGTAACAATCTTAATAAAGAAAATGACAGGTGAAATAAAAAATACTATTTTATGATCTTTTTGTGTGTGTGTAGAAGAATAAGTGTTTCACTTTAACACTGTTAATAATCACTCCTACTTTTCTTTTGTAGGTTGTCTTAGTCTTCGCTCTTAGTATTGGTGCTCTTGTAATATACTTCATAGATTCATCAAAGTGAGTATTCTAGAACATTTTCCTTTCTCTCCTTTCCTACTGCAATTATGCATCTTTGAATTGCTCCATTAATCTACCTCAACTCCGTGTTTGATTTCATTGCCTGAGTGTGAAAAACTTTATAATGGTGCATGTTCTACCAAATAACTCAAAGATGGGAAAAATATCCAATATTAACTGGATTGAATGTGATGTTATTATATCTGTAGGAAGCATAGGCAGAAAAACACTACTTCTGTGTGTTGAGTTTATACATACTGTTGCAGAATTGTTTTTATCTTTATTGGGCATTTGTAAAATCTTTCAAATTCAAGACCAGGATAATAGATGTCCAACAAAGAGGAAGAATATCCACCAAAAAGTTAATTTGTAGGAGGAAAAAAAAAAAAAAAAAAGTGTTTCAGGAGACTGACAGGAACACTTCTGAAAACAACAAAAACTTCTGAATGAAGTAGACAGTATGAGCATTATATCTCACATATCTATTCAGATTTCCAACTCCTGCATTTGATAGATATATCCCAAGATAAGGTAGGCCATTAAAATCTGCAAAACATCTCAATATTTTTTTAAATTATGTTGTCACACACCAACATTATCATAGAGTGCTGTGTTTTGGCCAGGGAACAGAAAGTTTAATCCTGACCTATTAAGGTGTGTGATGGTTTGGTACAAAACAGCATAACTAGGACTATCCTTCCTTTAGTCCCATTCACAGTCCACTTTTGGTTTCATGTTAAGCTGCATGCTGGTACTGGTGGAAGAAGCAAATCAGTAGCCCAACACAGAAGAAAGCATAGTTAGTAAAATATTATTCTCTTAAATTTGTTTTGGGAGGATGATGTAATGAAATGTCAATAGCATTTCAAAGCTTTTGAACTGTACATTTACATTTTTTTTTTTATTATTTTTTTTTTCTGAATGAGTTTTAGGGTTACATTTACTCTGACAGTTAAGATACTTTGCTTTGCTGCTCATGTGAGCCTGCCTAGCTGTCGGTTGTAACAGTGGGGCAATGTGATACAATCCCTACATGACCCTGAAAATCAGATGTTTCACTTCTACTATTAGTACTTACTGATATCTAGGCAGGTGGTAGCACCAGCAAAAGGTGGTCTTGAATATGTGAATGTCAGCAATAGGTTGTGTGAGTCAAGTCATACCTTTGTAGACTAGATGTGCCAAGTAAATTAAGGCAGAGATTTTCTTTGTGGAGATGAATGAAGTGGTGAAAAAACTCAAGTTCTATACTTCTTCCTCCTTAAATAGAGTGTTCTCAATTTTAGCAACCTTTTTTTTTTTTTTTTTTTTTTTTTTTTAATATGTCACTACTGAAGTGCATAAGGTGGTGCTTTTCTGAAGCACAACGGTAAAACTTCTTGGTGCCCAACATATCCAAGTCAAAGGTGTCAAACAGAATAAGATCTGCTTCCACTCGTGTCAGTTTCAGACTAAAAAACAAATACTGATTTCTCAGAACAATTGCCTGTTTATGTGATTGATTGTTTATATATTGTTTATATAATGACTTTCAGGCACTGCATTCTAGAAACCTTTGTTTAATTTTCTTCTTCAAGGACAGCAAAGCTGACATAATAGTAGATGCTTCTGGGGTGCTTAAGCTTCCTGTGGGCTACCTAAACCATGTACTGCTACTAGCGTATTAGCTGCTTTTTCAGTGGGGATAGAAAAATGTTTTAACTGTACATTTCTGTAAGCTTTCAACCAATGTTTAACTCCCAACTGCAGTTTAAATTCAGTGACCCCAAGTTAATATATTACACTTACAGACTTGTCCTGTTGTCTTTCCTCCTCTTCTCTTACCTTTCTTTCTTCCCACACACTTTTTAAAAAAATGTTCATTAGTTGTTTAAATGAGGTTAGAAGCTCCCCAGATATTTCCCTGAAGTGAAAAATTCTGCTGCATTTTATATTAACAGCTTACTTGACTTCCACTGCAGCAATGTAGAATGAAATGTGGTGGTTATATATTAGTCTATTTAAGGTCCTAAGTGTATGATTAAGTAATTCCTTTTAGGATCTGGTCAAATAGGACATGGTGAAAGGATGAAGGTGGGTTGAAAGGAAGACCGTGATAAAACAGCTGTACAAGTGGAAACTGTCTTGGCCTATAGAGACAAACAGGGTCTAGTTTGTACAATGGACAGTGATATATACCATTGTGTGATTTTTCTTGACAACACATTATAAAGCTGTTGTATTCAGCCTGTGCCATGGTCACTTAGCTATCATTTGATCTAACATCTGGAGTGACAAAAATCATGTCTGTAATATAGAGTTGAAAAGTAAGCATTTGTCCAGAACAAAAAGCTGGATTTATTCATCCTAATCTACCAGTGGTTTTGTAGACACAATGGACAGCTATGTACTTCAAGGAATCCTACATGACTTCATACACAACAGGCCTCAAGAAAATGGGTACAGCTTTTAACACCACTTTCTTGGTTGGTGAGGGAAGGGGAGAATGGAGACCCCACTGAGTTTGTCAGTCAAGGACTTGTCATGATTAATTATAGCGAAAGGCACTGAGGAATTCTTACAGAATTCCAATATTGAAGATACTACCCATTGTTCCCTCTGCTACAGTCATGGTGTAAGGAAAGTGACTGCAGGTAAAACAAATGCCATCACAGCTGAAAGGAGTGTAAATTCAATGCCTTTACTTCTTACATGCCACCAGCTTCAGTCATTGTCTCTTAGTACCACAAGTTATATATAGAACATTTTTACATGCTAGCAACTAATGGAAGATTGTAGTCATTAAAGTGGAAAATCATTTAGCAGAGAAATGGCTGTTTTAGCATTCCTACCAATTAAATCCAGTCACATCCCAGTAGGAAATGTTTCACCTATTACTAAATACTAGCCTCCTTTATTCCTTTTTTTTATAGCATTGCATTCATAAAAAACTGCTTCCTTGGACAATGGTATTTTTCAATATTGGGAATAGTTAAACATGAAAATTTTGCCAAATATATTGTCAATACCATCCACAGAATTATTTTATTTTTGGGGTAACAACCAGAACATTACATTTTTATATTTAGAGATTGGTTCACTTTAATGTCTGTCTTTCATTTTTAGTTTGAATAAAAGACCATTCAAAGAGAAAGTCATAAGCAGTTACTCAGGAGTATTTTGATTAGGAAAGTGCTCTACTTTAGGTACATAACAGCATCATATATCCTAATAATGGTTCTTTCCCAGTTCATGTTTCCTTTAAAACTTTTCATCATTTAATTCTTCAAGGTAAGAAAATAATGGAATTATCCTTCATTTTTAAGAGGAAAATCTGACTTGTTGTATGCTCTTTAGATGGTTCTCTAGAGTCTGTTGACTGTGCTCCTGTAGAGCAGAGAGCCTGATGTCTGCCAAAACTTTTTCATTTTCCATGCCTTTTTATAAGTAGTTTTCAAAACTTTCTTCCCTTGTCTAGTTCTGTTTTTCTGCTTTTAAAATATGTTTTAACAAATGTACTTGGAAGTACGTCTCTGACTTTTGTTGACATCAACAGTGAAGGGGAATTGCCTATTTTCATTTGTCATCCTGACCTCTGCATTTCATATTGCGCTAGTGACTTGAATAGAGTGGAAAATAACATTTGCTTGCTGTTGTCATTGTTAGGCATCGCCAGTAAAAGCACTTGCAAAGAACTTCTCAGTTTTCTCCTAAACTGGTAACTGAGGGCTCCCTGCTTTATCTCTCTTGCAATGGCGGTAGTAAGGAAACTGTTCGTGATGTGAATATCCTTTTCTACGATTCTGTTTTCTCTTCTGGGATTCAAGACTATGTCATATGCAGCTCATAGGCATAGATATGAGCTGTGCTTTTCAGGCACAGAAATTCAATACTTCTGCAGAAAAGCTTGCCTTCTAATGACAAGCTATTGCTGCACTGTCTCTTGAAATCTACCTCATTTATTGGAATTCCTTCCTGAAAAACTGGAATCCATGAAGAAGTAATAGAACCGAACAATGGCAAGGTGAAAACATAAGTCTCACAACTCGCTTTGTTCTACTCACCCGAGTTTTTTGGTTTATTATTTTTAGGAGTTGTTTGTATTTTCAAAGGCATTAGTGTAGTCATTACTAAATAACTGTTTTTTTTTTTTTTTTTTTTTCCAGTACTGTCCCACATATTATACTTAATTAGAATTGTACATAAAAGTGCCATCTGGTAATGAGTGTGAAACAGCTGGATCTAAGAATAACAGTGCCATTGTGAATATGAAGATGTACACAAATGTACACACAAGCATATAGGATCATGCTGAGCCCTGAGCTTGTTCTTAACTGCTGCTCCTCTTAATAAGACAGCTTTATTCATTTTTAAACAGGGAAAAAAACAACAAACAAACAAAAAAACACTATTTTTTCGTTCTACTTTTCTTTGTGTATCTTAGAAGGTTTTGGAAGTACTTACTCCTTTTGCATATAGATTATGTAAAATCCCATTTGTGTAGGTCAGATATCCAGGGAATCTGAATACTGTCCAAATGTAAAACTACACTTGCCTTAAGTACACTGTAAGGAAAATGCCCTTATCACAGCTTAATTTTAAAATGACTTTTTTTTTTTTTTTTTTTTTTTTTTTTTGGTATAAGAATTTAGTGCTTTCCACAAATGTGTCTATTCTAGACTTCCCTTAAAATTACCAAGTTTCAAAACTTATCAAAATATCCTACATATTTTCATCTCTGAACCCTTGTTATCAGTTGTTTGACAAGAAAGAGTATGAAAATATGTACTTTTAGTCACCACAAATTAGGTTTGATTGATGCTGGTCATTGTGCTCTGCGGGATTGAGCGAGTTTGACATATTTGGGATTGTATTGATTAAGAATTAATCCTTGAAGAGTATGTAAGAATGTTATTTAAAGCACAGTTTTAACTGACCAGATGAACTATCTTTAGGGCTCTCTTCAAGGAAGTGGTTTATTGAGGTAGTGGTCTTTGACAACGAGTCACAAAATTTATTTCAAACATTAATCAAATAATGTTGTAAGGGAAATATATATATATATATATATAAAAAAACAAAAAAAACATATTTAATTTTAAAGTTACTTTGACATGTCTTCTGCTTAACTGATGACATTCTGTTTAGTGAATCATTATCCATTCTTCAGTATAGTTTTTATTAGGTATATATAAAATAATAGGCATATATATTTGGCTGCCTAAAAATGCACTCTTAATGACACATCAGTTGTATTCTTGTGTTAGGTTCTATATGTAGGTGAGTTTTAGAAGGTGTTGTCATTCCATCGTCGTTCTTCAGTGTCTCCTGAGGTGTCTTGCAGTTATTTTTTTTTGGCTAGTTTTTATTATTTAGAATGAAGCAAGTCTTTGTTACCTACTTGCTTAATAACAGTATCATCTGGAAAACAAGCTATCAGAGATGCAATGCTAGAAATCACTTGCCAAAAACAATGCAAGATGAGAAGTCAGGTTTTCTAGGATTCACATTGTACCTTTTGTCATTGTATGGGAAAAGATTAGGAAGCATGCATTAGAAATAAATATTCTTAGGAATTTACTCAGTGACTGCACAAAGAGAAATTATTAGCAAAGCAACTACATTTTCTTGGAATGTTTTACTAGCAGAACTAATTTTGTTTTTCTGACATTTTTTTTTTTCCCAAGTCCTTATAAATTCAGTTATGCTGTGGGAATATTTGAGGATAAATTGTGTATGATGTTTGGCTTGTCATTGTTTGCTATTGTTGCCATTTTGTCTCATGAAAGACATTTAATTTAGTGCAATAAAGTGTTTTGTAGAAATAAGACAAACATGATGAAGATTATATATTTAATTTTAGTATGGATACAGTTTCTCGCTGACCAGGATGATACTAATTTTTCTCATTTTGTTAGGCTGTATATATAGATCTATAAATAGGTGTTCACATAAACTTTATAGACACATCTGAGATATGAATAGGTAGTAAATCTGTTCAAAAGCAAAAAAAAATAAATAAATTTTTAGATATCAATCTTATACCTTCATTACAGATCAGTCAGCTTTTCCACATCTTCAGGACTAATCAGCAGAACATTTTGATAACTCCCTCAGTTTCATGACCCTTAGGAGAAAAAAAATAAAATAGATTAAAAAAAATATTGAAATCTTAATTGTAACTCAGAAAATACAATAGTTACATCTGAATTTCAGGTGAATCCCAGTGGCCTGACTTATAATAATTAAGATGTCAAAGATTCTCAGAAAAGCAGCTCTCAGAGTAAATTCAATTTTTTATCTTTGATCTTATTTAACAAAAAATAGACTAATACATGTTATTATAAGCTTCAGGTTAGAGTTTGCATGTTTTTTCATGACACATGAATAGAGATGAAGCTGACTTTAAATTCTGGGATCTGGTTCAAGAAACTGTTGTTAGATGATATTTACCATTGTTCAAATTGCTAAAATTACAGTGGTCTGTGTCTTTGCAAGTAGATTAAAACAGTATTATTCCCTCCATAATGATAATTCATTGTAAATTATACAGCCTCATACAGACTGTCCAAATCTCCCATGGTATCCTGTAGGCAGTCTCCCTCACAATTTTGATTTTTTGTTCATCTAAGTTTTGTTAATACTGCAGCAGCTTCCATGAGTTGCTTTGAGAAGATAAATTTTGTCTAATGCTGAAGTAAATCAAGGTGAATTTCTTCTAACCACCTTTCGTCAACAAAAAATAAAGGGGGGGGGGGGAGGGAATAAAGTGGGGTTAATTCTTAAAAATGTGTTAGTTTTGTTTACTGCTCAGTAGTCAAACTGAGTGATATGTTTTATTTTTGAAATACAGAAAATCTAGGTTAAATGTTTAAATGAAGTTCTCTTGGGTCATTACTTTCAAATCACTTATTTATTTATTTATTTTTACTATTGTAACAGAAAAATCATGTCAGCTGTTCCTACTGATGATTCTTGGCAAGTGATAATGTATGGTCTATAAGGACTCAACATCCTTTAAACTCATACAGCATTGAGTAAGGTTCTCAGTCATAAATGAAGGCAGACAAAGCTAGTTTTATCTTTACAGTGTTTGTAGTAGACAACTGGGTGTACACCATTGTTGGCTTAATCAAAAGGGAATTTAGAGAACAAATCTTTATTTGTTGCAGTGAATTTTAATTTTCCTCATTGCTCTGTGGAGTTTCATGGGAAAACATGAACAGCTGAGATTCAGTGGCCATTGTTGTGTGGCGTACTAGAGTTGAAGGCAGGTAGGTGTGCAGTGCAGTGCATGGGCTCTGAAGACAATTGAATAGCAGAAAGATGCATGGCCTTTGCTAGGTACAGATGATGTTATCTAAGAGTGAAATCCAGGAACAGAATGAGGTGATTATTTCAAGGAAAAAAGCAAAAGAAACAAGCCACGACGCTGGGGGCTCTGGGGGCTTGGGGGGGGGGGGGGGGGGGCGCGTGCAGTGGAACAAACAGCTATTCTCCATGTTTTTCTTAGCTGTCTATGTCAAAGGTAGAATTGCATTGCAGTGAACACTGTATATATGAAAAAAATTCTCTGTGAAGTTTTGAGATTTCATAAATGGCAGCTTTTTAAGTCTTACGTGAACTGGGATGTGAGGACTGACTGAAGATATTTCAAAAGTAGTTGCAAAATTAACAGTGTTAACACAAATAATGCATGATAAGATGTAAAATCTTGATGTACTGTGACCTTTTTTATATGATTATTATGATTATATGATTGTATGTTCCCTAAGCTTACTGATAGATGTTTGTCTCTTGTGATACAGCAATCAATCATTATAGGTGTTGTCTTAAACTGTTCATTCGCATGCTGAATATACTGAAACATATGTATGGAATTTAGATGCATGTTTTCTATACTTCTGTACATCTCATAATTCCATTTTTGCGTTTGTTCTCTGACATGCTCAGATAACTTCAATTTGGTAAATTATATGCACTAAAATGTGCAAAACACTGCCTGAATAGCTCTTCCAGTGTGCTTAGGAGTTGAGGAATATTCTAAAACTCCTTCAAAAAAAATTGTAGTGTTATCCAGCTAGTTTATTATCATAAATAGAGTTAATTCCTCTGTATTTGTTTATCATATTGGTGAATCAACATTGGATTAGAATGACTTTTATTAGCTGTATATAATCACTAGTTAGGCAACATGTAAATATTCTGTTTTCTCAAGACAAAAGAATGCAATGAAGTTTCTATTAATCAGTACCAGTGGTTTGTGCTTGTTCAATAGTCAAAATTAATCACTGAAAATGGATTACAAGAGAAATATTCTGGATAGATTTTAGATAAAATGCCCCCCCCAAGTTTCCTTATATAAAAACTGGCAAACCAAGCTTAGGGTATATTTTGGATTATTGTTTTTACTCCTTGGTGTTGTTGAGAAATTCTTCTTTATAGTGATACATATTTTTGTTGATGGGATAAATTGCAATGGCCTAAATTTTCTGAAGTGTTAAGTCTTGCAAAACATTTCAAATGGATTGAAATTTCTGAAAAAACATCTAAAAAATAACAAATGAATAAATGAACTTGTGGCCTAAATCACATCTGTTTTGTATATGCAGTCTGGAAACTAACCAGTTTATATTTGAACATGTAACTTTATTTCAGCTGTCTTGATGCATAATTTCTGAATTGCTTAGATTGAAATGGACCTTGAGATATTGCTTAGTCCATTACTTGATTCAAACAGGATTAGGACTATGTTCAGCTGGGTTGTGAATATTTGCAAAGATGGAGACTCCACAGTCTCTCTGGGCAACCTGTTCCAGTGTCTGATCACCCTCATAGTCAAATGTGGTTTGTTGTTATTGTTGTTGTTATATTTAATTGGAAATTCATGTGTTTCAGTTCACGTCATTTCCTCTTATTCTGTCATTGGGCACCATTGAGAAAAGTCTGGATCTTTTTTTATTCCTGAAGGAGGCTCCATCAGGTATTGATACACATTGATAAGAACCTGCTGAGCCTTATCTTCTTTAAACTAAACAATCCTAGCTCTCGCAGGTTCTCATGTGACGGATGCTATAGTCCTGTAATCATCTGTGTGGCCCTTTGCTGATTTCACTCTTCTGCGTCATTGTCTCTCCTGCATGGAGAGCAGACCAAGGCCTCCATATGTGACCTCACCAGTACTGAACAGAGGGGAAAGATCACCTCCTTTGACATGCTGGAGATAAATTCCCTAATGCAGCCCAGGATGCTGCTAATGTTTATTGCAAGAGCACCTTGCTGGCTCATGTTGATCTTGTCCATCAGGACCCTAAGGTCCTTTTCTGCAATGCTGCTTTACAGCTGGAGCCAGATACAAGATAAGGAATCACTGAAGTTCAAGATAGTATTATTTTGTTATTCCAAAAATATGCCAATAATTTTAAATAGCAAAAGCTTATAAATGCAGTGATATTTAGTGGCTTTATTTGTATGAAAATCTTGCCAGGTAGGCCTCTATATAATGCATCACTTGAATAAATAGTGTTTATACTGAAAACAGCTAGCTTAAGAGTTTGATCTTCAAGAAGTTAGGTCATTATTTTTCACGAGCTAATACTTACACAGTTTGAATTCTTTTAGAATTTGTAGTCTTTAGGCACTGTTCTGAGTGTTATCTTATTCACTTGCTTTTTCATTTTTTTGATATCCTGTCCTTACAGTATCACTGGCATGAGATGTTTTTTATTCCTGTTGTTTGTCCATCTCCTGTCCGTTCCTGTTGTTTGTCCATAGGTTTCTGCAGTTCACCTTTCATTTATTGAACATCTTCCCTTAAACAAAATTTGAATATTGTCATGAATTCATAGAATCATAGACTTATTTGGGTTGGAAAGGATCTTAATATAATCTAATTTCAACCCCCCTGCCATGGGCATGGATACCTTCCACTAGACCAGGTAGAAGAAATTCCTCAGTTTTGTTCATGCAGTTTTCTTTGATGTCAGTGTCCATTATTGAGTACTCTGACCTGTGAAGACTAGTTTATTGTAGCCAAATACTCTGTTTTACTATGCTGTGTATGTGCATAGTAGCTTCAGGTTTCCAAATTCAGTTTTCTGAGTAGGTCTGCGATTATTTTAACTCATACTATTTGGCTGATTGCATTTCTTAATTTCTTTCGAAACAAAATTGGGCCTGATTCTGGTCACTACTTGTCTGCCTTCTGAGATATGCAGACTATCCTTTCCAGATCTAGCTTGCTCAGTTTATGCAATTAAATGCAACTGGCAGAATTTCAAATGAAGTTTTATTTTGGTAGCAGTGGAATAGAGCAGAGAAGGGAAATTCTGTACCATGTGTAACAGTAAACTATCAACTAGATGAGTGAAAGGGAACTAAATGAAAGTAGATTTCAAATATATGTTGAATGGAGAATTAGATACATTTACTTTTTAGTTGTTTGATACAGTATGCACACATGTATGTAGTATGATCATCTCAGTACTAATTTGGTATATCCTGACTATAAAGATAGGCTGTAATGCTGTCCATTGCAGCATCTTTTTCATCTTGAGTCTTTAATAATGTGGTGATTGGTGAAAATGTGAACTGTAATAACATTATACAGATTAATGAAACTGGCGTGTTGAAATCTCCATATTTCCATATATCTTTCCTCTGGAAAATTTGCCACTATGAAAAATCTGTGTTGTACTATTATTTCTGAATGCTAAAAACTCCCTAAGAGACTCTGTAACATTTTTAGAGAATTCACAAGTCTTTATTTCAAGATTTTGTTTCCTCTTGTTTCAAGTATTTTTGTGTTTTCTGGTTACAAGGAAACATGAATGATATCTAGACTAATGCCAAGAACCAGTTTTATAGATAGGGGGTGAGATTGTGGCAACCTAAATGTTATTGAATCATGTACTGTGAAAGAGGCAAGGTTGCATCCTCTATTGGATTTGGTAGAATATTCTCCAGTTCTGTAGTTACAGCTCTTTCATTGTCTCTGGTGGGGAAACACTGCTAACAGAACATTGGTCCTTTTGCACGGTCATATTCCTTCTGTCCTAATCAATCTGATATGTTTTTGGGTCACAGGACTGTGCTCAGCCTTGTGGAAGAGTATAACTGAGAATTCAGGTGATTCGTCTGTGATTTTTTTCACCTTTTTCAGTTGAATGTGAAGAAAAAGTTTTTCTCATTTTTCTGTAAAAATATCTTCTGTAATATAAAGGTGACTTGTGTGGCCTGGAACACTGAAAAGAGATGAAGACCATGTTTTTACTTGAAGGATCTAAGGCTTCAGTGCAGCAAAAATATCTGTAGGATTTCAAACTTTTTTTTTTTTTTCCCCCCTAGAAAATAGCGTTGATAAAAAAAGTTAACTTTTAACATACTTACCTTTTGTAGCACAGTTTATCATTTACGAGAATAAATTCAGAGAGTCTCAAAAGACTCTGAAGTGGATCCTGCCACAAGGAAGATGCGTGACCCTTTCTGGCCTGTACAGACTCTCTTTTTCATAACCACTCTGTAGTTCATGGTAACATAGATATGAGTTTGTTTTTTAGTGTAGCTGATGAGGAGGAATAGATTTTTATTTTTATTTTTCAAATCCAGTGGCTGTGCATAGGTACACAGAAATGCTTCTGACAACTTGCAGAAAGATGCTAGCATTTTGTAGCTTATCAGAAAATGAATCCAACAAGTATTTAGTACCAACACAGAAAATCTAAAACAAAATTATTTCGCTTGCTGTGTTGCAGATCAGTTCTGTGATCTCAACAGCAAATGCCATTCACAGCAAGAAAGTTTATACTGGTGACTCTGGAGCTGTTCTGAAGTAGATCTGAAGGCATGAAAATATCTATAGTCCCCCAGAAAAGCTATGGTTTTTAGGAGAATTGATAATTTTTTTTTATTATTATTATTTTTTACTGCCTACCATACTGTTTCTTCCTGCAGTTCTGCATGGGAATGTTAGCAAAGAGTAAGATGTAAATGAGATTAGAGCTATAATAGCAATGAAAAACAAGAAACTGATAATCCGTCTTTTAATTTTCTCAGAAGTTTGCACTGCTATATGATAATCTGCATTTGAGAAGCAAATTCTTTTGCCCTAAGATTCTGTTGCATGTATTTATTTATTTATTTTGAATGCTATTATGTTTTATGTGGGATACCTGAGTTCCATAAACAGGAAGGGGGGAAAAAAAAAAGTAGCTTGACAAAGAACGTATACCAGAATGTTGACTCACCTGGCAAGTTTTCACACAGCAAGCACTCATTGATAAAGGCAGCAGAACTGGCTAGTATTCACCATCCCTCTGTGCCAGATTACATCTTTCTTTCCCATTGAATTTTTTCTGCCTTTGTGCACTGAGAAATCAAAAGGGATCAGGTTGATTCCTGACACTTCATTGTTTACTCACTCTGTTTTGGGGAGATTGTCCCTATCTGCTTTAAATTCCATTAGTGTTTGTAGCGCAGTATCTCAAAGCTTGATTTTTGCAAGAGAAAAAAAAGCCTAGGTGTTTTAATTCCCCTAAAGGCTCCTGATATAATCAGGCAACAGGAGAAAACCATACTTCTAAAAAAGGTTTAAGTTCTGTAGTTTATCTTCTGCTGCCCTGCTTTCATAAATATTGCATTAGTTTTGATACCATACTTGCTTCATATCTTTGCAAGAACTGCAAAGAGCTGGTCTGTGAGGACAACGAAACCAAAGTGGTAAAAGTATCTCTATTATCTCAAAAACTTACAACCAATGTCCTTTGTTAATTTCTATCTCTCTCTCTCTCTTTTTTTTTTTTTTTTCCTGATTCAGTGCAAGGACTGATGCTACTACTACTATTTTCCTTGTCTTCGCTAGATAGCAATATAAAATGTTCCTTGGACATTAGTCTGAAGAATATGCTTCAGGGAATAATTGTACAGTGTTTCCATGGTAAAATAAACTAAAATCAATAGATCTTAGTTTCTCACTCCTGTGGTTTGCTAGTCTTTTACATTTATGTTTTCTTTTAAAATTATATTTAATATGTGTTAAAGCACAACATGTTATGCAGCATCTGAAGGGCAAACTGTTCCTTGGCATCTAGAGATACAATTCACTAATTGTGATTGTCTCTCTGAATAGTAATTTACTGTCTTTAAAACAGCAACAGAGGAATGAGTTTATTGACACGATGATACTCATATGTGTGTTCTTCTGGTAGTAATTAGTAACATAAGAAACATGGTTTAAAAAGTTGATGCTAGTATTTAATTGCAGCTTAGATTCACTGGGAACAAGTTCATAGATAATCTGTCCAATGTTTATTTTCAACTCCTTTTGTATGTAATAATTTGGAGGTCAATTTGTGTTAATGAAACTATGTAGATCACATTTGTTGCTCAGTTTCACTTTCTCTGTTTTTACAAACTCATGCAGTGCTACTTTGTGTGTGTTTATAGTGTTGCTGTGGGGACGTATTCTTAAATTACATACTAAATTCTGTTCAAAATGATACCTGTATATTGTAATTCATATACAGGTTAAAACCTTTTATTAGTTCACTTACCTTTCCTCTTTTCAAATTAAACTCTGCATTTTTTGTTTCATCCTGAAGCATCTGAGAATGCATCTGCAAATACTTGATCTGATGTTTTCTTTACCTTCAGACAGATATGTTATGCACACTGAATTAATTCTTTCTTACCACAGGACAAATTTATAAATCCATCTAATATAGAAAAGGAGATAACGTGGGCAATGTTTTTAAAAGTGTAGATACCATTTTCAAAGAAGTATTTCACTACATTTCTCTTATCAAAACATGTCTTGAGTGGAGGTTTGCCTTTTACAGTTGAGTTTAACATACACACTCAGTGTCTTATCCCCTGATTTTCAAGTTACAAATACAAAAGATATGACCTCTTTTCCTTCTCTTCTTCCCTTTTTATTCTGACAGCTTGACAAATTGTAGTTTTTGGGACACGCCAGTAGTTGATGAGTCATTTGTGTTTAAAAATAGAATTCTTTGCAGCAAGGACACCCATTCCACTGTTTTCCACTTTTGACGCATATGTTGTTTCTGACAGAGTTGCAGGGCCAACTATGCCATGTTAATTAATGTGAAATACCATTGGTTATGAAATTTAAGGCCAAGGACCTACTATGATTGTTAGGTCACATTTGTTAATATAGTCATCCCTGTAGTATTTTGCTTCAAACAAGTAAAAACAGAAAGCTATTAATACTTTATTTTAAAGATATGATATGATGCAAAGCCTTCATTTATCCAAAAAACTACATGTAGTAGTTAACTGACCTTCCTGTTAAAAATGTGCTAACTTTCAATCCAAACATTGTGTTTCATCTTTTAATCTTCCCGTCACACTTCTTTTTTTTTTTTTTTTTTTTTTCCTTAAAATTAACTGAATTTAACTCATTTTTTAGTATTCTTGAAATAGTACAAATTTTTAGACTTTAGATCGTTGGGGCAGCTTTTTTTTTTTTTTTTTTTTTTTTCCTTCTCCTGAATTCTATTGGATTTCAATTCTATTTCTACCAGTTCAGTTCAAGCATTTTGCAATCAAAATTGGATACTAGGGGACATTCACATTCCAGTGATTCTGAGTAGTTCATTTCAATGAGGACTTTGTATTTTCTTATTCTCCTCTGGTTATTTATAAAAGTTAGGAGGGTTATGAAGTTCAAAGTTAATGTAATGCTCAGTTTTCACTACCGAGTGTTTGGCCAAAACAAAACAGTGTAATGTTATTAGTTGTGAAGAAAACTTTTCCTTTAGCTCATGTTGTAGAAACTGTTTATTTTTTGAACTTAAGCCCAGAATTCGGTTTCTTTTATAGTGGTGAAACCTGTATGACATGTTTATGCATGTTCACATATTATATGTGTATGTTAGCACAGGTCATAATAACTTATTTGTGTGTGCATAGAAATTCCATTTCTGAAAATGTCCTCTCAAAGCTTTAATTCATTTGAATAACTTGCACACAGATCAGCACAGTACCTTGTCTCAACTCCTTATACCCAGCTACTCTTTCTTCTCCCAGTTTGTCTCACTACTCCTATGATGTACAAAGAAAAAGGTACAAAGACAGTAATGAATAGAATCAAAAATTTGTTTCAAATTTTCCTGGACAGTTTTGCTGTTGTAGAATTAGTTTGGGACTGTTTGGAAAAGTCTGTAGGAGACAAACATGTAGAATAGTAGGGCACACTCTGGAAACCATTAGAAAGAAGACATTACTCTTCTCAGATATGGATTTTCTTTTTTTAGAACAAATCATGGTCATATAATCATGTGAAATATGACCAATAAAATCAAGATGCTTTATGCTGCTTGACTTTACAATCTGTAAATAAACAATTTTATTAAAACCAAGAAAGATTGTTTTGTACAAATCATCACTAAATATAATATAAGATGATAATATGAGATGTAGACTAGTGAATATATATACAGTAGTGAATATAAACAGTATTTTTTGGAATACGTGTGTTAGGTGTGTGGTTCCACCCCCACCCACCCCCCACCCCCCCCACACCTAACACACCACTTCCTTTTCAAGCACAGTTGCTACATCCCCGGACTGCGAACAGTGACAGAATATATTTTCCAGGACTTAAATGGAAATGAGTTTATATTCGACTTAAACTACCGAATTCCTTCAGTAGGAGGGGGAGGGCATTTGTGTCTGTTTTCTGTCATCCTAATATTTCAAATAAAAATGTGTAAGATTAACTAGCTTTGAAAAAAAGTTGAAAGGCTTTTTATTTAGTGATGCTGTTTTTGGGTATGGTAGCACTGAAACAGACTGATAAAATGTAGAAGGAATAAATATTTCTCAAAAGAGATTAGAAAGTGTGATTATTCAGAAAATCAGGTGTCATTTGCATTACTTCAAAGCTTGGGGGGGGGGGGGGGGG
>NC_048898.1:13293302-13412499 GCF_011077185.1 Oxyura jamaicensis
CCCCCCCCAAAGGAAATTAGTAGATTCTCTGTCTGACCATACAGAAACAAAATGAGATGTGCAAATCAGTGTGGCCTTTCTTGCAGTCAGCATTAACGCTAAAGCTTTTACAGATGAGTTCTAGGTTAGATTTTGATGAGGTATGCTGTCAGAACATAGGTAGAATAACCCAATTTATTCTCCTACATGTATGTGGTGACCTTGTCCATGAAATTCACATCACTCAGTGAGAACATGAATTGGAAGACATACTGAGGTAGAAAAGGTTCTGTTGTTGCATAACAGTTTTAGTGTTAGTAATTTATTAGTGTGCTTTCATATTTTTTTCTTTATCACATTGCAAGTGATTTGTCAACAAAACAGATTCTTTTTTTTTTGGTACCCAGCTTTGAACAGGAGAAGTTTGTAAAATATTATTATTAATTTTATTTTTTTTTAATCCCCTTGGCTTGTCATTGCACCTCTGTGTCCTTTATCAATGGATTCAATAGCATCTGTGTAAGGAAGACCAGGACTGTATCAAATACAAATCCCCTTTCTTCAAAGAATCCTTACATCTTGCACTTCAAAGACAGCAGTCTGTGCCAGATTCATCAGCATGAAGAAGAACAGTACTGGATAAGCATCCTAGGGATTGGTGGGATTTTAGAGGTAGCAAGGAACTTAGGACTGTTCTTTCTGAGAAGAATTGTCTCCTAATTTCCAATCTAAACCTCCCCTGGTGCAACTTGAGGCCATTCCCCCTTTTCCTATCGCTAGTTATCTGTAAGAAGAGGCCAACCCCCAGCTCCCCACAACTCCCTCTCAGGTAGCTGTAGAGAGGAGTAAGGCCTGCCCTGAGCCTTCTCTTCTCCAGACTAAACAAACCCAGTTCCATTAAATGCAATAGCTTATCTTAATAAACACTCACAGAATGTTTTTTTGTTTTATTTTTAAGTCTAATCTGCTGTTATTTTGTGGAGCTTATAGGTACTGTTTTACTTTAAGACCATACAACATAGAAATTTCAATTTATTACTTGAAATTAAGGCCGCCTTTGCTGAAATGATTTTCACTTCTTGGTTGACTGCACTTAGTGAAAACTACTTGTAGAATGATATTGATCTTATACTCAGAAATCTAGCTTCTAGCCCTATTGTGTTATTTATTTATTTATTTATGGGATATTTGATATAGACAAGATGTAATTGGGAGATACAGTAAATAGGATAAGATTGAGAGACTTCACTGTGGAACATCTAAATTCTGTACATCAGTTCTGAGGTGTGATCTGAGAGTTGAAGAAAACTTTTTTTTCAGTGTGTTTTTTTCTGTGATGCACTGATGTCTTACTCATTCCTGTAGTTAGGTGTTGCTAAAGGAAAGGCACCACACAGAAAAAAAAACGTTTGCAGTAATTAGGAAATTATAAATAGAAAATGAATTAATATATACAGAAATAATTGTGTTTTGGCATTTTTTGTAATGTATAGATTAAAAACGGAAACAAAATAATAATAAAAAAATCTCTGGAGCTTTCTCATCTTGATGTGAGTCAGTGAAGCCAAAGTTAACTTTCCTTTGGTTACTCAGGGACTGATAATGTTGGGACTTTCCAAAGAACTAAAGGGAATATATTTCATACTCCCTATCATGACTCAGGGTACATACCAGTGGTTGCTTCCTCTTCTGTTGTCACGGTGATATGATACTTCCTTGATTTAAGATCTTGGTTCAAGTATTATGCAGTGGTATGGTACCAGCTGGAGCTAGTTGTAACTAGTGCTATTTTGTCACGCGAAGTATAACATTACAAAAGAATAAGGACAAGGCAGGAAGGGAGACATAAAAAGATTTTGCTTATCTGTTTTGCAGTCTGACTCAAGAAAAATATCTGTGACTCAAACATACATTCCTTCAAAAACTATAATGTTTATTGATCTGTGCCAGATGTTGCACTGTCTCCCTCTTCCCCTCTATTTCACCATGTGTTTGCATTTTGTGTTTACTTGACAGAATTATGAGCATGGGATGTTACAGGATTTTTTCACTTCCAATATCTCATTTTCCTAATACTTTGTTCAAGTTGTCCAAATGCTTAAAATAAAAAATTGCTTAGATTTACAATTGTTTTAGCTGCAGAATCATAGGACCAAGAGAGGCTGCAGTAGTTTGGATTCACTCCAAAGATGGGACAGATGCTGTTTACACATCTGTCTTTCCCAGGAGGTTTCCCTGCAGAAAGTCACATTTAAGTTTTAGTAAAGATGTCATAGAACTCCCTTGGTGCTGTTGGAGAGGCACATGCTAACTTGTTAGCAATTTATCTAGCCTCTGCCTCCACACACTGCAGCTCTCCTTCGTGGCTCCAACTGTTGGATACAGGTTTTGTGCCACATCAGGCATTGAATGATCTTTGCTACAAACTTGTTTGTACGTAACTAAAGATCAAAAGGCATTATGCTTAACTTTGCCAAAACCGTAGTGGTTCTGGGGGGGATCAGTAGGATAGTCTGTGTTAGAAATAGGTGATTGCCTGTAGATGCATTAAAAAATCTTCATTTTTTTCAGTGCTTTGGTTTGAGTAGGCCAAGGAATAATGAAGGTCTAGCTGAAGGAAGTCTCTTTCAGACATCTGAATATAAACTTTGAGTTCCATTAATAGGAATCCTTCTGTGGGTTTTAAAGTGATTCAAGCTGTGCTGTTAGACATCCTGCGGTTAATGTGCCAGTCCTCATTGGACAGGTTTCCAGTTTTGATATTAGGTTCAGGAAAACTAATATCTAGCCACCCTGGAATTCTGTTTAATAAGAAATAAAGTATTTAAGATAGAGAATTAAGAAAATTCAGATACAGTTAATTTCTTTTATTGGCTTATTGTGACCTTTTTTTCTGCTCGTCCTTTCTGTCTACAGTAGAAATTCTTGCTTTTACTGGCAAGGTGGCCCTTGATGGTACTAACACTCAGATGACTTGTCTCATACTGTGATCTATGATCAAGTTTATGATCACATCAAAGTTAGTCTGTGAGGGAGCTGTATTATTTGATTAATTGTTGATCTAAACTCTACGCTTCTGAAGAACATAACTTAGTTTTTTTTTTTTTTTTTGTCTTGTAAACCTCAAAACTCAAAATTTCTTCTGTTATTACTGACTGATACACTGATCTATACTAAAGAGGAAATAAGATGTTATTTAGCAAAGACAAGCTTCCTAGGATGTGTAAGAAGTTGAATTGGCAGGCCAATTATTGTACTTGAATAGGTCCCAGAATTTTGGGCTCATTTTGAGCTCAGTTAACTAACTACTAAACAGCATTTAGTTAGATCTTTATTGCATGAAATATTTTTCCAGGCAGTTTAATTCTAACCTTTGGCAAACTGACACTACACAGTCCAAAATATTTTGAAGGGGTCTGAACTCTTAGATCGCTCCAAGCACTGTAAGTGTAACCAAATTTGCAAATATGATAGATTTTTTTTGCCAATTTTTGTATTTAATTAAAAATAGAAGTGTCCTCCTCCTTCAACCCTGCTGCTCATGCCCCTCATGCCCTTGATTTTTCAAAAATCAGATGAATGGGCAGATGCAGTTGTAGGGCAAGGATTCAAAAGTTTAGAAGGCTTAGTGACTGAATGTTGCTGAGGCATTAATTGTTAAGATTAAACAGCATAACACATCATTTCTTGTGGTGATTTCTATTGTTGAGGATATGTTATAGTTTGATTTATATAAGATATATTTGTTTCTAAAATGAACAACTCCATTTAATTGACAAGAGACGATCTAAATGAACGCAACAAGGGATGGATCCTTCCCACTACAAAATATTCATATCTGGTAGCTGGGTGTATTGCTGTACAAACATCCTCCTCTTTTGGCAAAGTTATCTTGCCCAGTCTAAAATGCCTGGTAAAATTTCAGGACATGTGGATAATTCTGAAAAAGTTTGTAGCAAAAGTCATTTTGGAATGCTGAAGATGGTAGAGAGAGTAGTCATAAAGCTGTGGGATGTATATAGTAGATAGATTTTTCAGTTTGTGTTACTGTTTGCTAGTTTTTGTTTGTTTGTTTGTTTGTTTGTTTTTTACATTTGTGGTAAAAAATCTGTTAGTATGGTTTATAAGCCCTATCATTTTATAGATGTAAAGCTTTTTGAACATATTATTAACTCAATGGTGAATTTGTTTATGTCCTCTTAGTAGCAATATGAGTTTGCACCTATAGTCAAGAGACTAGGTATACTTGGGAGAGACTGAGGAGTAATAAATTGGAGACAGTAATGAGTCAGAATACACATTGAAATGGAGGATTGGTCTTACTTTGTAAGCATATGATTTCTTGATCAGAAGTTATCAGCCAGAACATCTAGTGTCAATATTACACTGGCCAGATTTTTAGAAGGTTACATGTATCTCTTGTGATCTGTTTCCAAGTACAGATACTATTTAGGCAAGTAGGTGAAGACCTAAATTTAGTGTCTTACTGGAAAAATGACTTCATGATCATTACTTGTCAAGGTATGATTGGTATTTTCTTACTGCGGAAAAAAAGAAAAGATGACTTTTTGAGTGATTCATTTTCTTAACTATGGATTATATATATATAAATATAAATATATATATATATAAATATATATTCATAAAGCTCATTTATAAGCTTGTGTTTTTAAAAGGTAAAACAAGCTACTTCCTGAATTTTTAAAAACTTTGGAAGTGATATATTAGGTCCAGATGCCTATTGTTTATTTTCTTTAATTTTTATGAACCTTTGATAAGCATATTACATTTCTTTATAAATGTGCCTTGATTTTTACGTCATATTTACAGTTGACTAATAAGTATATAGGATTCATGCTTCTAAGGATTATATCATTATTTATCACATACAATTTCATGAATCAAATGCTTGTTTTTATCTGAATGTTGGAGCTTTATTTTCACTGATACTTTTATACAGTGTGTGGAAAGATTGAGGACAATTTGATTAAAGCCCTGGTAAATCATACAAGGTAAATCTGAGCTCACAGTGCTTCATTTCACATAATCCATGTCAGAGCAGTTCCAATTTCCTGTTTCTCACCTTAAGATTAAAATAGAATATCTGGAAAATGTGTTAATTTTTTCCTATGTAGATATTAATTGTTTCATCAGATTCTTCATTTTCTTGATGATAATTTCAATAGCTCTTTGAACAACATAGTATTCATTTCTCACACTTACCATTTGAAATGAGAGGCCTAAAGTTGTTAATATATCTGGTTCTTAATCTCCAAGTGTTTTTCTCTTTAGAAATTCTTAATTCTATTAATATTCCTACCCAATCAAGCAGTAAATAACTGGACTAGAATATTTGTGTAAAATGAATGACCCCCAGTGGTCATGTTGTAGATTACCGTCTATCACATACCACTTCTCCTAACGATAGGAAAGCAATTATTTTAGATGGGGCATCCTTAATAAATGATTAGCATACTAGAAAAATTACTTTCAATATGAAATTGCAACAAGTCTCTCCCGAGGTGTGCATTTTAACAGCTAAGGAGATTGCTACATATACAAGATAATGAGAAGATTCATATATTAAAAAAAAAAATAAAATAAAATCTGCACTCAACTATCTTTAGGTGTTTCACAAATATTTTTTTCATTATGTTGTGAAGAGAGACTAAATAAAGATTCTTTGAAAGTACAATGAAGTGGCACAAGGGTGATCTTGCAGTAATAGGCAAATAATTTTGATGATGTTTATCACAATGCAGTGTGAAATGATAAAATGTTTCTAATTTAATTAACAATATACATTAATTTACAGACAGAAAACCAAGCATTTTTAAGCAAACACTCAAATAATACAAAAGGAATATTTTATAGTTCTGATTTTATTTAAATCAGTAGGAGATAACATTATTGGCATCTCGGTGGTTCAGATGCTATACACTGCAAAATTAGATTTTTGCTTAGTAACAGTTTTTTCCCCCTCCACAACAAGTTCATTTAATAGTTTTTTAATATCAATATATAAATTATGCTGCCTGAAGTATCAATGTCTAAAAATACAAAATATATATAATTTTTTTCCACTAAGGATTTATATTAAACTAAGCTTTTCAATTTATCATACATATGGATAGTCTCTCATATTTCTATTTTCTCTAGATATTTGTGTGCATGCATACATATGTATGTGTTTAAAATCTGAAGAATTCTGTAGATAACCATTGAATGTAAGTAAAGCAAAGATTCACAGACACTCTTAGCTTTAATCAGATTCAGGACAATAAAGTTGGGGATTTTAGTGTACATTTTTTCTTTTCTAACAGATGTACAGCTCACTGGCTTACAAAGTGGTTTCGCAGAACCTGCTTGTGGTTGCATGGATGCATACATGTGATTCTGGTTGTCCAAAGATTTTTATTTAGAAATTCTAGTCTTTATTTTCAGACTTTCACCTAAAAGGTGGCCTCAATCAAAAAAAAAAAAGAAAAAAAAAAAAAAAGGAGCAACCACAAAACTCATTAAGGTGACAACTTGCTCTTCTTTTTCACATATTAGTGAGACATTTGTAATGAATTTAATTCAGTGCTGGAAGTAGCAATAAGAAAGATTTTCAGGTTAGAAGTATAACTTTAAGCAGCAGATCAGTTTCTTTAACAAACTCAGGCTCAGTTTCTGATAAAAATGGAAACAGCAGTCACTCACTGCTGCATTTTTCACACTGTCCTTAGGCTGCTTACTCCCACTCATGCCAGCTGCCAGATCTTTTCCAACCCCCACCTGGCATCTGATCTAGGTTTTCACATCAAATACTGATAGAATTGAATATACTCTATGTTGATTTTTATCTGATTCAGGACACTCATATGTGTTAACACAGAGAGAGACCCCCTGAACTTGTGGTGTTTGAAATAGATACCATACAACAGGAGGAAAGAATCATGACATAATCATGATGTAACTCACGAGAAATTTTCTAACATAAATTCAAAGTCAGTTCAAAGGAACTAATGTAAAGACAGAAATAAATTCTTTAAAACCATGTGTCTGATAAGGCATTACATACAGAGGTTTGACGATAGATGCAACAGAAGCAAGATCAGCCCTGACACATTCTATAAGAGGCATACAAAGCTATCAGAGGCCAACAGAAACAGAGGGAAAGGACTTATCCAGATCACTGTATTAGACAAATATGTATGTACATAATTTAATAAGAAAAACAGAGAGGAAAATATGTTTCAAAAGGGAATATCTATACATAATATTAATCCCACAGTTTAGAATACTAAGTGTTGATCTATTGCTGATTGTATATTGCCTGATAATTCAAGTTGTCAGTAGTGTGAGAAGGAGATCCCTTCACCTGTTTGCACTAGCCCAGAAGAGAATAAAAAGCTCTCCCCTCTAGCTTTTAGTATTTCCACTAGGTATATAGAAAGAGAGGTCAACCTACGACTTGGAACTCATTATTTCTAAGGTGGAAGTTAGTGCTGTTTGGCATGCTAATATATAAAATGAATTAACTAGGTAGATTTCTATATGTTTTTTCATGAAGAATGTTCTCTGGTACAATTTTATTATTTGTTACAGTTAATGCAATTCTCTAGAGAGTGCATTGACTGCATGTCTCATAGACACTGTTGTTGTTACAGTGTTATATGCTGTGCATATTGAAGTACTAGAGGACTTCGCTCAGTCTAACCACTAAGCAGTGAAAACATAGGTTGTAAGCAAAGCAAAATCAACATCAGTGCTAGCTTTTGAAGAGGTTATAGCATATGGTTTACTTCAGCAGGGGGGTGGAGTGGTAGGAATCTTTTTTAAAGGATTTCCTTGAAGTTAGTGATGAAGGATGCGTTCTCAGTTCTTTCCTAGTCAGCTGGTCTCTGTATAAAGTCAACTTCTCTCCTGCTTATTTACCTAACCGGTGACTTCAGAGTTAAGAGCTGCTAAAAACCATATTTTTATATAAACAAAGTTTGCATCATTCGTCATTTGCATCATTCAATGTTTATCCTTTACCAAGCTGAATTTACAGTATAGCAAAACCACATAAAACTCTGCTGTGTTAATAGCAGCATAAAAAGACAAAAACAAATAATAATAATAATAATAATAATAATAATAAAAGCCAGAGCTGCCATTTAAACAAGCTTTCATAAGTGAACTGTGGGTGATTTCTTTTACTGTGCAAAGTTATTACTGTGTCACTTAGGACTACTTAGTGCACCACAGTGTGCTGCAGTTACAGAAATGCTCAGTAATGTTTGTAAAGGTGTAATAATACTTAATTTGCCTTTTTCCTATATCTTAATCCATATGCTTTGGAGTATCCAGATCCAGAATTAGGATTTGGGCTCATCTTTAATTATTGGAGTGCTGTAGTCAAACTGATGGAACTTGACATCAGGGAGGATAGGATCAGTAGCTACCAGAAGGAAGGACATTGTGCTCGGAAGTCATTATTCATAAGCTAAGGGTGTTCAGACCCTAAAAGACTGTTAAATCTCCAAGCATTTTAGAGGAACATCCTGTTCCATATTTAAAAAGAACTGATTTTTATCAAGTGATATATAACATGATTCAAAAACTTTCAGAACGCAGGGCTTTCTCTCCTTATTGAGAAATGCAAGCTGTGTAGGTTACACATCTACTAGACTCTCTAAAGTTGTTTGTTATAAACTGGTTTGCTGAATGTGTTAGTTATTAGGTTATGTGTTAATTAATATAATTAATTTATAATTTATAATTAAAATAACTAATTTATAATTTATAATTAAAATAATAGGAATGTGTTAATTAATAGGTTCCTTTGTTTTTCAGAAGATCTTTGCACAGACTCTGTGGAAGTGCTTTTAGTGGTTTGTGCATCAGATATAAGATTAGAACTTTTAAAATATGATGTGGCAAATGAATTAACTGACGGCTTATGAAGACAATGGAGAGTTTTAAAAAAAGTTGATTTGGGTCTGTTTTTATGTGAGATTGACCCTAGTTAAATTTCACTTTCCTTTGAGACTATATCAGAAAATAATTGAAGTTTTTTTCCTAAGCTGTTAGACTGTTTTAAATATTTGTAGATTTGTGCCACTTCAAATTATGAAGTTATGCTCCCATTTCAATAAATTTGACCTCTTTCTTACCTAAAAAAGATCCACCTTTCTTTTTCCTTTGTCTCTCTTTTTAATGTGGTATGCCTTGTCACCTTCAAGATATCATACTAAATATTAAATAATGCTTACATTCTTCACTGGAACTATGGAAGATTTTCTGTCAGGATGTAAGTGAGGGGGGAAAAGAGCTTTAGCAAAAATGTTCTTATTTTCTTTCAGGTTTTTCAAGTTTCAGGTATAACTTGTCTACATCTTATAACTTGTCTACACCTTCTCTAACAGGAAAAAGGAAATGAAAAGGAGGAAAAAAAAGGGGGGGGGGGAGGGGCGGGGCCGGGCGGGGGGAGGAATGGAAGCAGATAAAATCTTTGTCCTTGAGTCCTTGAGCCCAGATGAGAGTATATGTCAGAAGCTGGTTGAAGTGCCTAGGCCAGAAGATAAATGGCCCAAAATGTCTGGCACCTCCAAGTATTTTCCAATCTACAGTTCCCATTCCCAAACTGTCTTTCTGAAGCACTTCTCTGATCTTATGCCCTGACATTTCTTTTAGTTTTCCCATTACATCCCTCTGTACCCGACTGTCTAGGTTTCCTGATTCCTGCCTGAAGAAAGATGATCCATTTCTGAATGTCCAGTTTGAGTTCAAGCTGTCTGGAGCTATGCAAAGAAATGTATGAGGCAGCTGAAACAAGTTTAATTGGTGTTTAGAATATACACATGCATTAGTAATCAAATTAGTTCTGTAATGCTCATTTTGAAGAATATTGTATTAACTGTTTCTGGATTTAAAACCTGTTATAGGTAAAAGCTTTGCAAAAAAAAAAAAAAAAAAAAAAAAAAAAGATGGAACCTTAAGCAGACTCTTGACACGTGAGATTTTTTGATTCCTGCTCTAATACAATTCAGTAAAAGAAAGTAATCACTTTGGCAGTTACACTTTAAGGAAAATTGTAGTTAGCAAGAATAGAATAAAAATGCTTCAGATTTGTTACATTTTAAAGTTCACTGCAACACTTTTTTCTCTCCCTTCCTAAAATAATCAATGTAACATTATAATTGGGAGTCAAATCTGCAATACCAAAGTAATTTTTACGGCAATTTTTAGATAAGCTGTCAGCACAGAGAATTTATTCACACGTTATATATGTGAATAAATATAAATATAATGCATATGTAAATAAAAATATAATATACATAAAGAAAAGATTTATACTGAAAACGTAGTACTGCTCTGTTTGCTGGCTGAAGCAATTATATAGGTTCTTTTTATTTATTACTTATTAATATCATTTCACATTTTCAGATGTTATATTTAGAATGTGTCCTTCTTGTTCTTTATAACATTGTAGCTGTCTGTGACTGAGGCAGGTGTATGAATTTTTTCTTATTTCATTACACATGTATGAAATAAGAATTCACATGGGCAAGTAACTCCCAGCTTTACAGGGCTTTGTCTAAATACTTCAGTTTTCTCTAATTGTTGAGAGGTTGAATTATATCTCTGTATTTATCTATGCTGTTATTGTGTAATAATTGTAATAATTGAAATTACTGTTGTTTGTCTGCCACTTATGAAAAGTGCCAGGATGAATATATCAACTCATTATACATTCCAGGGTATATAGACAGCTCCACCTGTTTATATTTCTACACCTGGTTCAGGGCAATCCCAGACAGGAGTACAGACTGCGAGAACAACTCATTGAGAGCAGCCCCATAGAGAAAGACTTGGGGATTCTGGTGGACGAAAGGCTTGACATGAGCCTGCAGTGCATGCTTGCAGCCCAGAAGGCCGAGTCCTGGGCTGCATCAAAAGAGGTGTGATCAGCAGGTCAAGGGAGGTAATTATCTCCCTTTATTCTGCCCTCGTGAGGCCCCATCTGGAGTACTTCCTTCAGGTTTGGGGCCCCCAGCACAAGAAAGATGTGGACCTGTTATAGCAAGTCCAGACTAGGGCCACAAAGATGATCAGAGGGCTGGAGCACCTTTCCTACAAAGAAAGGCTGAGAGCTGGGGATGTTCAGCCTAGAGAAGAAAAGGCTCTGGGAAGACCTCATGGCTGCCTTTCAGTATTTAATGGGGTCTTATAAAAAGGATGGAAAGGGACTCTTTACTCAGGTAGATAATGATAGGACAACGGGGAATGGTCTTAAACATAAAGAGGATATATTTAGATCAGACACTAGGAAGAAATTCTTCACCCTAAAAGTAGTGAGGCACTGGAGCAGGTTGCCCAAAGACGTTATGGATGCTCCATCCCTGGAGGTGTTCAAGTCCAGGTTGGGTGGGGTCTTGGCCAACCTGATCTAGTAGGA
This sequence comes from Oxyura jamaicensis, assembly GCF_011077185.1. NCBI lineage: Eukaryota > Metazoa > Chordata > Aves > Anseriformes > Anatidae > Oxyura > Oxyura jamaicensis. Next base: position 13,304,710 of record NC_048898.1, read on the forward strand.
GGCATCCCTACCCATGGGAGGTGGCTTAGAACTAGATCTTTAAGGTCGCTTCCAACCTGAGCCATTATATTATGCTGTGATTCTATGATATGCATACCCGGGTGGACTCTAACTAGCGTAAGCTGCATCGTAGTGACCTAGCCAGTCATTTATTTTATTTATGAAGATGAAAAGGGATTTCTGAACTTGCTGGCTTTGTTTTCCTCTGAAACACTGGTATTTCTAGATTAGCTTCAAAGAGATCACCAAATGGCTTTCAAATGCTGATGTTATTTGGCCAAGTGCCGATCTGCTATATGTTCAGCTGAGCACATTCTCTTTCATTATTTTTCATTCACAGATGCTTTCCGTATGGGTATTTGGACTCTTTTTTATAATACTACATCCTTTTAATTTCCAAAAAGAATGACATTTTATGCCTTGAAGTACCTTACACGTTACTGGAACTGTAGTGTTCTACAATCTTATCAAATATGTCCAAAATCTGTATTTTCTTAGTTTTCTTTCTTCCTTCACTGCTTTAAGCAACACTGGTGGAAACAAGAATACCTTAAACCATTACTGAATACCAATGAATGGTTTAATGTGGTAATCGTTTCCATAAGTCCTCTTATTTGAATGTAGTGTAATGCTATTCTTTGTGTCTTGTGTGCATCATTTTAAATAAGATCAACATCTACTGTTAAATAATAATAGTATTGAACAGTCATGTCAAGACTGAAAATTCTCTTTTCATGTAAGTGCTTGTTAAAGGGTTACCATTTTACACTAAGCACTATTCTTCAGTTTCTCAGAATTTGTTTTTTTTAGACAGCTTTTGAGAAATTACACGAGATAACTGGCAACAGATTGGCTAACATACTGCAGACTAGAGTATATTTGTGAACTGTTACTTTGACTAATGTGGCCTCTAAATTTTTTTTTTTGATTGTATTGGAGGGTAGAATCATTTTAAACTGGGGAATAGTGAATAATTCTGCCCTGGTGGGAGTGTCTTTCTTTTATTTTCTTTTATTACATTAATATACAATATTAAAAGTTATCTGAATGCAGCTGACCAAATAGTTTTGTACATTCAAAACATTGTTGGTGAAGGCCTCTTACAATTTGTGATTGATTTGAAGTATCATTTTCCTGACTAGAGATTCTCAGACTGTCATCACTTACCATAATATTTTGTTGATCACTTGTGGTCTAGCATATATGCAAATTTAGTACTATATGCATTCATAAATTTAGGAAATTGATTATAAGTTACTGATTCAATTCAAAAGATGATTAAATGAACCCACTCATTTAAATGAAATGGAATTTCCATTCATTTGATCGATATATGTGTAGGGCTTCTAATCCACAAACACTCACTGTCTCTTGAAGTTCGGTGACTGTGGTCTGGAAACCATACTGGAACATTTTCTTATGCATGTGTAAGTGCTATAGTGTAGAACATAGCGGATTTCACAGTTTGCCTTGAGCTTTGGAGGTTAAATGCCAACATAAATTTAAACCACCAAAGAGTCAACCCAAAGATATGAGAGGTCATCATCTCCAAGTTACCAAGGACGTGTGATATATTCATGGGTAGGAAGGAACTATCAGTGGTTTGTTTAGGGACTTTTTATTTTTATTTTTATTTTTATTTTTTTATTTTTTTCCCCAGTCAGTCCTCTTGCCAAAAGAAAGCTGAAGCAGTTTGTGTTTTAAAAGTGAACACAGAACTCAGCTTCCATTGTCAAAATGGCTATAATTTACCTACCTACTTAATACACATACTCTAGATCTTTGGAAGGAAATCTGTCAACTCTAGCACACATGGGTTGGCTCTTCTTGACACTTTACATATGATGACATCTGTTGACACGTAAAAGTATTGTTAACAACAGAGATCAGAAAGACATGGCAGCGGAGGCAGTTGTGGCTGACAGCAACTCAGATTGTATTACATGGCAGACTCAGAAATCTCTGTTAGACTCTGTAGGGGGTCAAAATATAGGTAACTTGACAAAGATATATGAGGAGTTCATGGGTTGAAAGCTGAGGGATTTTTTACTGCTGAATCAAGGTCAGATGTTTTACAGTGAGAACTTCAAAGCTATGGACATAGCAAAACTGTCTACTGTAATAATGGTGATATGTGTTTCATTTTCAGGAAATCATACAGGGCTCCATTAGCTCACTGTCTGGCACTGAGAACATTATGATCGAGAGCTAAGTTATTCCACAACTTCAACAAGTTGTTGCTGTGATGGTGTATCACTCTGTGCTTTCAGGAAAGCCTAATATATAAAATGTTAATTAGGGAAAAAGTTGCCAGAAAAGGAAAGATGCACCATCCATCTTTGTAAATGATTTCTATTAAAACATGTTAATGATGTTTCACCCTAAAAGCAGGAGTATGTTACTAAATATTGGTAGTGAAATGTCAGACTGCTTGGAGCGCTAAAAGCTGTAGGTGTTTCAGGAAATATATGACCAAGGAGTTGTTTTGTATAGGTTTCACTTCAATGGCTGCCATGTAGAGGTTAAACATAAGATTAAATCAAGATTGACAAATTTAGAAAGCAAAAACAATAATAATATCTGTATGACCTCCTTAAAAGGCTTTATCAAACAGTCTATAGGCACCTGTGTTACTATTGGTGTTAAATTTTCATTTTAAGTTCTAAAGTTTAACTCTCTTGTATTTCAATCTATAGAGCCAGCATTGTTATGAAATTCCATTTTTTTCCTTATAGCAAACAGCCGATCTATGACCTTTTATCAATTTTTCCAAGCAAATGTGATTTCTGTAGGCTAGTAGAATTTCTAGGACTTGTATAAACAGAGTCAGAATATTTTATTACTATGTGTATTCATGTTACTTTTCTTTGTTATCTGAGCATAACTTAGCTCTTTACTTCGACTTTCCTTTTTTTTCATATTATTTGCCTATTAATATTGGAATATCTTTTACTAATATATTCAACAAATATCTATTGCAAAAATGCACTTATATAAAACTTATTTCATTTTTCATGAATTTCCTCTGAAACAGAACAGGGTAACTTTGCTATGAGATGGATCAGGAAAATGCAATTCCTCTTTTCTATTAATTTCTATGCATGATCAAACTAAGCAGAATGTTTGCCGGTGCCCTCAGAAGGCATAGGATATACTTTAGGAATGGCATATTCTTAATGATGCACATTTGTGTAATTACTTTTTTTTGCTTTAATGGAAAATAACACTAGAAGTGATTACCAAACCAAGTAATGCAGCTAAATGCTCATTTGCAGTTTGCTCCGTCTCATTTATGCCCTCAGCACAGCAGCCAGAAGATGGTATTTTTGTCTTTTTTTTTTTTTTTTTTCCTAGTACTTAAAGCCCTGTAAATTAATTTTTATTGCGGAAGTCAATTTTGAGATCTCTTCCTGGGGAAGACAGATTAAGAAAGAAATCTCACAAATAATACTTTGCATCTTTTACTTAAAAGTAAAAGCAGCAGTTTATAGTCTTGCAGTTCCCAGTCAGCCTCCTGTATGTAAGTCTGTTATATAACTTCCTTCAAGAAAAATTCCTTTTGAAGTCAGCCATTAACATTTTTAACGTGGTTAAATATTCACTTGCTGGGTTTTGGCATAGGAGAAATTTTGTTGTGGCACCAACAGGCCTCAGTGGCCTGACAGGCCCCAGTGGCCTGACAGACCCAGGAGGCAGCTGCCACATGGCCCAGGACCCTTCTGTGCATCCCAAACAGTGCTGCCTGACTCCCCAGCTTTTCCTGAGATCTCCTGGGTCAACAAAGACCTACCTTTATGTGAGCTACCAACCAGACACGGAATGCTATTTGTTTTATCCTCACAAATATCCCTAGAGATTTTTTTAACACATTATTATGTAGTTATACTATTCTATGTCATAACAGTGTGGTTTTGTACAAGTAGAATATTTTCTAAATTCAAACATTCACCAAGATGTAGTGCAGTTACCTCAATTGTACAAATTACCTGTAGTCAACTACAAGTTGCTTCAACACCAACACAATATGTATTATAAAAGTTCAGATTGTGAACTCAGGAATTTGCAGGCTTGTACACCCAAACACATCAGGGTTTCCATGTAACACCGAAGTTCTCAGTGGCATCCAGGGAGAATATTGATAAATCATTTTCTTACTGTGTTGTATTTGTGTTAATGTAGACACTAATTTCCCAGGGTCAAGGTTCTAGTCAATTGGCTGGGGGGAAGGAGCAGGGAGCAAAACTCCGAACCAAACAAACCAAAAATTTATAATCCCAATTTTACATCTGGAGGAGAGCAGCACAGGCAGAATTATTAGAGGAAAACACATGTTCATTTTAGTCATTTGCCTTACCTACAGTTATCAGTACTCCATTTTAGGATTTCATAACCTCAGAATTATTGTTATTTAATACAAGGCAAACTCAAATGTATTATCCTTACTTGTTTAACCCATCCCACAACAAGCCATTGCTTTTCATTGAATATTGTGTCTCAGATAGCTTTTCATGGTTCAAATTCTGATCATGTGTGAAATACATCTGTATGCAAGAAAGGTTTCTGAATGAAACATGTAAGAAATATAATCGTTTATAATGTAATAGCAAGATAGCAGCACTGCTGCAAGATAAATGTTTTTCTATTGGTGCTAGTAAAAACAATTTCTGGTGCAAAAGAAACTGAATTTTCAGTGTGCATGCAGCATGTTGGTCACTACAGCAACATTTTGTTGTGATTACAGAATGTATGTTACAGTTTTTAACATTATTAGCTAGTGATAAGCCTGAGGCCTGTGACTCTTAACCTTTTAAAATATATGGGTGCACAGAACCTACAGAAAGACATGCAGAAAGGAGAAGGAAAAAATGTAAGAAAGAAAGAAAAAGCTTCTCTTTACCACTTTCCTAAATGATGTGATCATTTATTCTGTGCAAAATAAAGATCTCTAGCCTTAATCGTTTCAGGCAATGTGCCACACCTTCTTTTTGGATCTAGAGCTCTGGCTTAGCATGTAATAATTATTGTCTTACTTTCCAGATCTCTCAAAATATTTGGGAGTCCCATGGATTTCTGCTGCTTTTTGGCAGCTGTTAACAATCTCTTGAGCAGCTGCTATTAGCTCAGGAATTTCTGGCTGATTTTCTTAAGCAGTTGCAGTTCCAGCTGGTAATTGTGGGTTTCAGGACTCACCTGCCACCAACAGATTTGTTTCTTCTGAGATTGTGTATTTGCTGAATTGCAGCTTGCTCAGTTTCCTTTTTTCTGTGGAGAATGGAAAGGCAAATTGGAAATGGGCAAAAGAACAATTAGGGTTATCATCAGAAGAGACCATCAAATAGTGGAGTAATACCTCTAGTCTTCTTCCCAGAAAGCTGAACAAGTATTTGCTAGTAGACTTGGTTCTTTCTTCTCTCTGCTCTGTTAATCTAATTCTACCAATTTGTGGAATGGAGAAGGACAGATGAACAAGATAGATGGTGATATGCATGATTTTCATTGACAGAGGTGTGAGTGCAAGTTTTGGAGTCAGGATTTTGAAAACAGACTAAGGAAAATTACCCTTTGATATTTAAGGGAATCTCCAGGTGATGCTTTTGCTCTGCTTTTTCCTTTCTTTTAGTTGGCAAGGAAATTCTTCATACCTGATTGAAAATTCTCTTAGATTATAATTGAAACAAATTCTTTGTGTTTGCAGTAGTATTTTGGATGTGTAAGAAAAAAATAATCTCATTTTCATTGGTCCTTATGAGATTCAGTCTTGTTCTGTGCCACTGCTGCAGCAAAGTAAGCTATGTATGCCCTGTGAGTCCTGGGCAACAGTCAAACTATTGACCTAAAGCTATTAAAGCTGCAGTAGAGTCTTCCTACCTAAGCTGTAACCTTTAGCTGCCTGCATATTGATTTTTTTTGTTTGTTTTGTTTTGTTTCTAGTACTTGCTCCAGCAGTTAGTTTACAAGTAGTGGTCACAGGCAATTCTAAAGTTGGGCACATCAGTGACCATGAGTCTTCCAACCTAAGCTGTAACCTTTAGCTGCCTGAATATTGATTTTTTTTTTGTATTGTTTTGTTTCTAATACTTGCTCCAGCAGTTAGTTTATAAGTAGTGGTCACAGGCAATTCTAAATTCTAAAACTGCCAGTTGGGCACATCAGTGACCATGTGATGGATGCATTCCAGGAGATCCCATTTCGGCAACAGCAGGTAAAAAAATATCATGTAATAGGGAATTGGCAAATACAATGGGAGTTATATCATGTATCATTGAGAGACAGGATAGTTACGGTGTATACTAGCCTGGTGTGCATTCCTCTGTAGGCAGTTATTACTAAAAACCCTCCCAGTTTTCAGTTCAGTTTTTAAGAGGTATTTTAACACGTTAGTTAATCAGTGGAAGATAAGGTTATCTGGGTTCATTTAAGTGCAATAATATGAAGACTGCCTATTTTTAGTCTATTTTCTTTGTATTCTCTAAGATTTTGGATCTTGGTAAGTGAAAGAGTTGGCAGAACCGAATGCCAGTATGACAGGAGGAGTAATGCTTTTTCAAGAGTCTGTAACTTTTTATCTACCATTGGGAGATAGTGCCTTTTTACCTGTGTGCTAAGCCTTAGTACTTTGTGATTCAGCTTGTAGTACATGCTTGCAATTAGAAACTTGGGAATTTTTTCTTAAACTGTTCACATATTGCATGTGAGAGAATTTACAAAGCCATGACTAATAAGCATGCTGTTCTGGGAGCTGGAAAAGAGCCATGATTTTCTCTGACAACAGAGCACTGCCATAGCTGCTTAGTACCTGGTTAAAGCAATAATCTTTTAATATTTTGGAAGGAGAAGGTGTCATGTTGTGAGATGGAAACATGAACTAATTTGGCAGCAGATTGATAAACACGTTCCTTCACCACATAGACATGTTCCCTAGCTAAATTTGTAATTTGTGCCCTAGATAGTACTTAAACATACTTATTTAAAGAAAATTACAATGTGCAACTTAACTGATCCCCACCTAACTCTCAAATTCTAGACCTACCCTGTAAATATTGAGACACTGTTATATGAAAGAAGATTGTTTAAACTAAAAATATTTTTTGTGGTGCTTATAGTAAATGTCAAATTGATGTGTTCTGGTTACACTGGCCATTGGACACATTTAACATTTCCTTCTCCCCAGTTTATGAGGCTGAGTTTCAGAAAAACTTAAGAACCAGTAAATCTACATATTTATAGAAGGTGTGTATAGTAGCTAGAACTGTTATATTCTCAAGGGTGCTTTCAGTGTATGTTCCTTTTTTTTCTGCTTGGGCTTCAAAAAAATCTCTCAGAAACAGTGAGGAAGGCTGAAAAAAAATATTAAAACCGTTAGCTCTCCCCTTTGAGACTTTAAGTATTTCATGGACTCTTTCTGGTCACTAATACATGCAGCTTTATAGATGTATTTTTTACTGCCACTCACAACCCAACCCCTCAAAGGTATTTCTGCAAATAAATTCTTGTTCAGAGAAGACAATACCTGCCCCCGCACCCCCCCCCCCTAAAAAAAAAAAAAAAAAAAGGCTTTACCTATGTCATTTTGCAAATAGCATCAGTGATAATGGAATGATCTCTGGTGAATTCCTGCTGACATCCTACATCTTGGAAGTAAGGCAAAATTTCCTTTTAAAATTTGATTATTTTATAAAGTTGATTAAAGATCAATTATGTTTACCCATCTAGATACAATGCAAAATAGAAAGCAAAATCTGTCCCAATTGCTAGAATATAATTTGTCTCATTGATGTTACCTGCTGATGGGGACAAGCTGTTTCTAAAGAATTAGTGAGATGATTGTTCTTATTAATTGTGCTTAGTTATCATTATGAATACAGCTGTCAAGTGCAAAAAATTTTTGCCTTGTAGACAAAGTCTGTGCTTGTCAACTAAGCAATCTATCAGTAAATAGAAAATGTGTTGGATGGGATGATGCCAACCAGGTTTACAAGAATGCATGGAATATGGATAACTTTCTGGAAGCTTTTCACCACAGCTCACTAATGTCTGATATGTGGGGGAATTTAATTAATACTTCAGAAATAAGTTTTCTCTCTTGGTTGCTGCATAGGTAAAACTTTTATGGAGAAAGGGTTTGTTTGCATGTGAGTGAATAACAGTAAAAAGTAAATCACTGTTCTTTTGTATTGATTAGGATTGTCACTAACTGTTTCATGAGTCTGGGAGAGATGGGATTGAAACTGCCTGTGTAGATTAATCAGTGGAATAACCTCTCAGGCAAGAGATAAATGAAAATAAATGACTTGCCTGTACAAGAACGAACTCTGATGAGACTAGGCTAATATCATAAGTGTCTCATTCAAGGGCTAGTACCTGGTGAACATTTGGACCTTGCCTTTTTTCTGTATGCTGGAAAAAACAAATAAACAAATGAAAACACCACCACACAATGAGGATGTATGCCTTCAGGATGAAAGAAGACAGGAAGAAGACAAGAAAATTAACTCTAGAACTCTAGTAAACAGCCAGACAAGTACAAGTTAGTGGTAAAGAAATACCACAAAGATGGAAAAAATTATAGTATATTTGTCAGACTGACAACGTTTATTTAAAGACAGATTTTTCATTTTCTGTAAGTTTTAGATCTTAAACATCATACTGAAGATTGCTTTTTCTCAACATTTTGAAAAGCAATCTTGAGACTTGTATTCTTTTTCACATTCATAGAGGACAGCAAAAAGGTGATACAGTAGACAGAAAAGTCTGTGTATTATGTACAAATGCGTGTATAGTACTTAGAAAAGCTTTTCCCTCAGGAACAGTTACTTGCATGGAAACAAAATAATCCAAATAAACATTTCCATGCAAAAACTGTTAAAACACAATGAAAATAGAATTTAGCATGACAGCAGACCTGTAAAGCAAATTAATATTCTGAGTATCAACTTCACAGCATGTGGCTAGTAAAATTCCATGCAGGTGCAAAGCTTTTTCAAGATCATAACGAAATCTTTAAAAGTTATTTTAGTAAAGGAGAAGAGAGATTCAATAGTGTTTTGGTAAAATAAATAAAACAAACTTTATTTTTTTTCATAAAATGGTTGTGTTCTTTTGCCCTGTCCTTCCTTTTACAGGCTGAACTATAACCTTCCTACTTGAATAGTTAGAAATCTTTTTGTTTCCAAAATAAATTTAAGGCAGAACAGTGAATAGTCATTTTTCTTCTAAGTAACTTCTATTAAAATTCTGTCCCTATATGGTACCTATCTACAGTATATTCACAGAGAAATCATATTTATTTAGATTCTTATTTTGCTAGATTATATAACTTTATTATTATTATTATTTATTTTCTGGCGTTAAGCGACATTCTAATTTTTCAGTCCTGTCTGTAGCTCTCTGTGGAACTTACTGCAATTTAAATTGACCTTTCTGGGGCTGCTGACATCATGAATACCACATTTTATTCCAGTTGTGTATGGTATATTACTGGGCATATCTTGTCTCATACAAACTTTTAAGGAATGAACTACAGCGAGGAGAGACAAGAGAAGAAAACAGCAAATTGACTAAAAGGAAGAAACGCGTAATTTCTAAAAGGACTTTAGGATCCCTGTTGTCAAATCAGTTACCAAATGTTAAACCCATTCAGTTTATTTTTTTGATTGAAGACTAGCAATTGGGTGCAAGAATAAAGATTTTTCCATCTATTGAGGAAAGAGAATAAATTCTTTATTTATTGCTTTCAGAGTTCAGGAAGTACGATATCAGACACACAAATTTCTTATTGAAAGCTTTTGTGTGTTTTTATGAGTCTTAATATCATACAGGTATTATTTGCCTATAAGCTTGGATTTAATTCTAAATGAAAACACTACAGTCAGGCTTATGAAATCAAAGACCAAAATAGAATGAGCTTTATTCTGCTATTGAAATACTAGTCACACTCCCACAAACTTTCTCACACTTCTAAAGGGACAAGAAATTGCCACCTGCATGTAAGGAAGTATTACATGCAGTTTTTCACCCATGTTTCAGCATAGAAAAAGAACAGTTGATCAGAACTTTAGGTAACAAAAGAGGAAAAATAAGGCTTTTTCCAAGGGCAAATAATGAAAAATGTAGTTAATTATATTATTACTAACATGAAAGGAAAAACTTCAGAGAACAGCTTTTGAGTCTAATTTGTGCCCCAAAGACTGATGTAGGTCCACTTGGAAAGCCGTCTAATTGTACAAGAGAGTTACTATGAACAATATTCTATCAAACATGACACAGTACATTTATACCAGATAATTGAATGTCTGCATTCCTTTTTAAAGCCTGTCAATGTTTTTTAAGTAAATAAAAGGTTCAACACGTGAAATTGGCAATGTTTCAACTTCTGTAGGTATCTGGGAGCCTTTTTCAATGTTTTGGGATCAAGTGATTTCAAATGTGTACCTGAAGATCCGCAACAGTTTTCTAATGCTTTTCAGCTTCCAGAACCATATGAGAATATCAGCTACATGCTGTCTAAATCATGTCATTTGCATCACCGTTGATAACAATGCCTTCCACTGGAAAAGTATAGTTCTAAATAGCCTTACATCTTAAGGGGTATAATCTCCATATTGAAAATGCACTATATAAGGACACAATAAGTGAAGGGTGGAGAGCATAGGAAATTTGATCACTGGAGAAAATTCCATAGGAGATTTAAAGGACTTAATCTCTTTGGTTTATCAAAAAGAAAATTGATGTGTGATTTGGTTATAAAGTAATAAGTACCTACATGGAAGGTCTTTACCTTACAGGTAAAGGGCTGTTTCATATAATAAAGGCTTGACAAGTACCAATGTCTTGAAGCTAGTGCCTAATTCAAATGGAAAATAAGGCATAAAATGTTGATTGTGTGGACTACCCACTGAAATATTCCACCAAAAACCAAGAGGATTTGCCATCTCTGTGTTCATGTTGGGAATGGTTGTTTTTTCCTGAAAGATGCACTTTGTCAAAATATAAATTATACTTAAGTTAAAATGCCAATTACTTGACACCATTTGGAATTACATGTGTGAAGCTGTATGGCTTGTGGTGTTCAAGACATACAACAAAGTTCATTAAGAGGTTCTATGGTCCTATGGACATATTGGTCCTATGAATATTTATCTTGGGATCCTACTATCTTTTCTTGATGTCCTTGTGTAAAGATGAAAAATAATGGCAGTTTGTATGGCATGGAAACGTCTATGTGGAACTGATATATCTAAGGCTCCTTTTTCTTCTCTAGAGTATCAAAAGGTAGGAATTGTATAGTAGTGAAGCTTGTACCTTCTTAAATATATCTATATATGTATATATATATATATATTTAAACCATGCCAGTCAAAATAAAAGTAGGGACTCTTTACTTTCCAAACTGGCCTGCTCATTTCATATCTTTGGTAACCTAGTAAGTGTAGAGCTGGGATTAAAAAAAAAAAAAAAAAAAAAAAAAGAAGATTTATTATTTATTTCAAGTGCATATCATGCAAGGGTAGTGCATATAGGCAGGAGTATACAGGTCAGTATTCTAATTGATTTCAATAGGTATTTAGTGAAATAACTCTTTTAAACATATGTAAAAAAAATTATTTGCACAAAGGTCTTTAGATGCATAAAGTTTATTATTCATACACTTTCCACAGATACTAATGTGCGTATTTATGGTCTTAATGTGAAATTTCCATACAAGTAAATCTAGATGGAGTATGCTGATCAGTGAAAGCTGCAACACACTATTTTGCCACCTGTTATCCACTTTTATATGTCTCCTCAAAGAATAAAAGAAAAAAAAATTGGGAAGAAACTGAGTTGCAATGTGATTGTTCAGCTCAACAGATCTGAGAGTTGCCAAATGGATTGAAAAATTAGAGAAATCTCTCACTGAAAATACCGTCTATTGAAACATCTTAAATCATCTTAGTTACAAACTTCATAACATCATATTAATGTAATATCAAGTGTGGTAGTCTATTTTGTGTAGTTTCTTAAAGTGAATCGTAAGGCAACAGAGGATTCAAGAGCACAGGTGATGTATATTTCTACACTTATTTCTAGGAACAACATGAACTTGAAATGTAGCTATCTAAAAAACAGTAGAAGCATGTTTTCAGTAATTTAAATATCTCACATGCTCTTTCATTTTCATACCAATTTTGTTATTTTCAAATCTTTCATTTGTTTCTCTTAGGTTTATATCTGTCCATGCACACTCATCATATACAGTGAAAAATGACCAGGCAGAAGCGAATCAGATTTTTAAATATGCATAATCCTAAAGACAGACACCCTTTTACTGTGAAAAATACAGTAACTTCTTTCCTAGGGAATGATGTGTTTAGTCTTTGCTGTTCATCCAATATGAAAGTAGTGTAGCACATTTGTGTGAAAACACAGAAATATTTTGGTTCTGAATTACTTTACAATGTTCACTTTAACATAATAAAATTGCTTGTGCTATCTGTAAAAGATAAAGGTATAGAAAATTGTGGTATATGGCCAGTCTAAATCAAAGCCAAGCAATTACGCCACTTCTGTAAATGAAAAGGTGTTTGTACTTTGCAGGTGCACAAAGATTAGCAGTGCTTGTATTTGAATATCTATAACTCCTTCAATTATGCATTTCCACACATACAAATATATGCAGAAAAAAAGTTTTGCTTGAACAGAGGTAGAATATCATTTCTAAGTACTTGAGGTTGCAAACCTTGATACTTATGGAAGCACAGTTTGTTCCATATGTATATGTTTATTTACTGAATATGTTTATTTCTTTATAACCGAAGAAATGTCAGAATCAGTCTAGAATATGTATTTCAACTCCTTGTTTATCCTCAGTCCATAATTCACCATCAGATTTAGTGTGAGTGCAAAACCATGTCTGTGAGTGAAATTGCAATAATTCATAACCTCCAATATGTTACTGCTGTTGTTTATCATAAATATAACCTATTTAAGGCCTCAGGGACACATGCAGACTGCTAGAAGAGGTTGAATGAACTTACAGAATTATGGTTCTGGTAGCCTGTGTTCCATCTAAACAAGCATCAAAAAGGGAGGGAATCCCCCTGTAGACTGTAGACAGTCTGATTTCTTTATTCAGATAGTGACACAATTTACAGTACTGGTGATGATTGTATGTTTAACGAGGCTTGACGCTGATTTTTCCTGGTTAAAAAGTTAATTCTACTAGCTTCCCAGTTAATTCCCTAGCTTCTACAGCAGCAGAAGTAAAAAAGTTCCTCAATTTATTATATCCAAATTATAATCTATGGCAATTTTCAATGGAATTTTTTCAAAGTTTAGTATCCAAAAATAAGCATCTGAGTTCACTATAATAAATGGCTAAATTTACAGAAGCACTGAGCTCTAAGAACTGCTGCTGAATTTAGCAGGACTTGAAGGTTCAGCCCAAAGATCATATTGCTTTGGAGTCAAATACATAAACTTCACTAGACAGTATGAGAATTTTAGTCTTAGTTTTCAGTAGATTTAGTAAAAAATAATTATAAATACTTCTAAATAGTGAAATTTTATATGAAGTTTTGTTGGCATGTTTGTTTTAATAAAACCATTAACAATACTTTTTGTGAAAATGTTTATCAAGTATCTGAACTTCCTCTCCAGCTCTTATTGGACTCAGAATTTTAGGTCTGTCAGTCTGACACTTTGTTTAAAAAAAACAAACAAACAAACAACAAAAAAAAATCAGTTGGCATTTTCATCATGAAAGTAGAAAACCCATACAAACTTTCACACAGGTGTTTTCCTTAAAGACCACTAAATTTAGGTTTCTGCAACGATGGGATAATGGGTGTGCTAACAAGCTAATCAATAATACTGTGTTAAAATGTGTAATACATGTTTGTTTGTTTGTTTGTTTTTTTAACTTAAGCTCTTTGATCAAATGCTTTACATTAGAAATAATACTTGAGAATCCAAAAAGCAAAATCCTGGTAAGTCTTCCATTACACCAGACCCTTTTAGAGGCTAATGATTATTGCAGTACATGATGACTTTTTCGAAAAGCAGATATTGAATAGAAACATTTCCATTACAGCCATTATCAAAGAGAGATTAGTATCTACCTATTAGCATGTTTTGGCCCTTACTACTTATCTACTACCTTATCTACTACTCCACTATTTTAACTTTTCCCAGACTACCTTGTACACTGCAGTTCCTAGTTACCCCAGTGCATTTGACTTAATGTCTTCCTCTTTTTGCCTGGACAAGTACTTCTGTGACTGAAGGAATTTTAAGTATTCTAGTAATAGTCTTTATGATATTCCCCGTCAGCAACTTAGAACCCTACTAATTTGTGTTATAATGAAAACTTGTTTCCGTGAATAGGTTGTAGCTTACAATTCTCATCTGTTCTATTTCCTTAGCTGTTTCTGCCCTAAGCCCTTGACTAATCAAGAATTTGGAAACTCGGCCATTGGGGTCAGAAGTCACTTGCTGCGTCCTGCTTTTCTCCTTGTTATCTCTAAGCTTCCAGGTCAATTCTGTGCCCTATCTTGCCAAGTGCGTTTATGCAGATATGCTCTTTCAGGAAAATGTAAAAGGATTTTATTTATTTTTAAAATTCCCTTTTGCCATGCTGACTTAAAGAAAATTATTCATCTCCTATTTCTTTCTGTTCTGTTTTTCATAAATAAAAAATGCAACACCTGCTCAGTGGTTGTGCATCTTATCCCAAATACATTCTGCAGAGCTAGAGTTTTCTGCCCTTGCTTTAATTTAACAGTCAGTAGTATTTGCACTGTTGATTCACTTGTATGGAAAACACTGATGCAAGTGTTTTAAATTGGTATTAGGCGTTTTTTGTTTGTTTGTTTTTGTTTTGTTTTGGTTTTTAATTCAATTTCTAGTACAAAAGAAAATATAACATTGCTTTTCCCTCTAGCCTGAGTTGGCAAAGGGACCGGGAGTGTGGATAAAGTGGTGAATGCAGGGAAGACAGAGGTGTACCTGCACAGGGAACACAGGTGAATAGATTGCCCTTTAATCATGGAAGCCAATGTTCTTGTCTGGGAGTAATTCATTTCGGATGACCTAGGGCATTTTTGTTGTTGTTGTTGTTGTTGTTTTGTTTGTTTTGGTCAGCAGGCAGCTAGGTAGTGGCTTTGTCTACCTTTCTTTTTTCTTTTTTTTTTTTTTTTCTTTTTCTCATTTGTATATTTTATTAGCCTGTGTGTCAATCCTTTAACCACCTACAGATCTGAGAAAAAGGTAGGCCCTTTCAGAAATAGTTATGGCAGCATATAAAAGCACATTATAGAGAAAATCCCTGGCAGACAGGGACAAACTGGTGTGGTCCTTAAAGGGTCCTATAAGCCCTTAAGATTTTTTCGGGGATAGAGATGTGGTTTTAGTCTACTTTTGTATGTGAAGGTATAACTACTGTGAACTGGTTTACTAGTCTTGTCTCAAGTCACTCTTTGCATTGTATTCATTGGAAAGAGCTTCTTCCCTATTTCAGTATATAATTGTAACAGTAATTTCTCTGTCTCTAGTGTTAAATATTAGTTCTTATACTGTCAAAGGACAAATTATTTTCTGCTTATTATATTTTGCTTTATACAGGCTCATAACTGGAATACAGATATAACATATAGACAGACATCTATAATGTAGAAATTTATTCTGATATTACATAAATTGGATCTTTGTATTTTAGAAAGGGAACTGTGGAGTAAGTCCTTTTTTTTTTTTTCTTTTTTTTTTTTTTTCCAATTATGTAAAGTGTTATTTCATCTCTTTAGCTTTCCATTAAACAGTTAGTGTAGTCCATTGTAGTTTGGTAGAATAAATTCTAATTGATGAGTAAGCATATATTTTAAGTTATGGAACATAGAAATAACAAATAATCTGCTTTGCTGGCTCCTTATTTTCCAAAGCATAGACTTCTGTGACAATAATGCTTTACAGTGATTTAATTTCTATTATACCATGTGATGTAATACAGTTCCAATAATATTGGTTGATGGATAGTTTTTATGTTGAGAATACAGGTTGCTTATTGCACCATTGTTGCAGATCTTCATTTTAATCATCAGGCTTAAGTGCTTCCACCATAGGGAAAATAGATTATACATAACCTGCTATCTTGTATAATATAATTTTATGAGTAAGTTAATTTTCAATTAGTCAGTGAATGTAGTGACATAGTGAAATATCAAGCAGAATATCTCAGTTTTTTTGTTGTTGTTGTTTGTTTGTGGTTTTTTTTTGTTTGTTTTTAATAGTCATTTATGTTTATTATTAAAGGAATAAGTGAAATTTTGTCAGGTTCCTTATTGAAGCATTATGTACCAGTTTACATAATACATTTTTATCAGTCTCATTAATATGAATCTTCAATTTTAAATGCAATGAGTTTTAATGTTTTGTCTTTGCTTCTTTTTATACTTAGGAAAATATAGGTGAATGTTTAATTAGGTTTTTATTGTACCTCTGTTGAATTCTGATTTCACTTTAACAGCACATCTGACTAAAAGCAAGGAAATTGTGAAATGTCAGTAGAAAAAACAGTACATAGAAAAAAGCAATTACTAGAAAAATATTTATACTTGTCCTGGAGTATGGAATGTGTAACATGCAATAAAGTATATTTTTTACAAGTACCCAGAAGCTTTAATCATTAGGTTTCTTTAAAATACCAGTTTTTAGCTTTCGCAAATCTAAGCAAAAATAATGAAGGCAGCATGCTAAAACAGTATTCTTTTTAGATTCTGGAAGCTTACAAGTATTGAAAGCAATGGCCAGGACATCAAGAGGCTAGAAAATGCCCTCTGAAATCAGAGGGAAAAATTCTTGTTGCTGTAAACATTTTCTTAAGTATAAACAAAAGCAATTAAGAATTATTAAAGCTTGTCATTAGTTATTGAAGTTAATAATGATTGGACTGGATGTATTTCCATTTTTAGGAGATTTGAAGCATTTAAACAAGCTATCTAGAGATCTCAAGTCTTTGTTTATGCAAGTGTTCAGAACAGATTAGAAAAAAGGCTCTGAATATAAATGAATCTTCTTTAGTGAGTAGGTAGGACCAGTTTGTTTTAAAATATTCCTAGCAGTGCAGGATATTTTTAGTACTTTCAGTCACTATTTAGGCAAGGCAAATATGCTTAACTTTGTGTGAATAACCTAGGTGAAATCTATGGAATCTATAAGTAGAAATACTTATAACATTGAGATTGTAGTCTGACCATCTAATTTCTTTGCTGGGCATCATAGAATGCCTAGGGAGAAAACAAAGCTAGAATCAGATGCGCTGTGTGTCAGAATAATCTTTGCCAATAGTTGATTTATTAAAGGAATTTCATGTTCAGGGAACTGAAAGCAAGCTCCAGGGCAAAATACTCTGTTAATTTACTGAAAGTCAATAGCTCTGGCCATTTAGTTTCAACGTTACAGCATCGCTCAAAGTGATTATAATTTTTAGTTTGCAACAGACTTGTATGAATTTTATAAACTTTGTTATGACTTCTGGCTACACTGAAATGGAGGAAACTTCTGTTGTTATAGCTTGCTAGGAAATCGTCGATTGATAGCTTCTCTCCACCTGAGGCACAGTGACTTTTCTAATGTGAGATTAGTTCATAGCAATGATCTGAAAACAGAAGACAATCTCATCTTGAACCTGATAAGTTGATCTCCCAAGAGTAGCTCTGGTTTAACAGCAATAGCCACTGTTCATATGCCAACACTTGTAGGGAAGATATATGTTAAACTGTAATATAACCTGATCTTCAGAGATCCTCATATTTGTAGTTTCCATTATCTTCTATTGAATTAGTAGCAGATACTGAGGATTTGATTCTTCTAATTTTGTTTTCAAATTGATATGCTCATATCCAGGGTGACTAGATTGTAGAACAAAGGCAACTTCTGTGCTCCATCAGTGTTTTGATGACTATTTTTAGTCAATAGTATTTGAAGGCACAGGGCAACATTATGTTGTACATATATGTACATAACATATGTGCAGCATACCTGTACACCCAAGAAAATGTTCACATCTTTAGTATGCAACTAAGGAAACACCTTCCTATCCTTGTTAATAGCACATAGTAGCTAAAGGTACCAGTCATGACTGTGGGTTCTGTTTCTGTGAAAAGTGAGTAAAATTGATACCAAAAGCTATTGTTCTGTAATTGGAACAACATTAGTTTCCATTTAAAACATTGTACAGTAAATAAAACTGTAGTTTTCTTGATGAAACTATTTTCGATGTCCCATGAATTACTACCCTACATAATTAGCTGTTATATGTAACAATTGCAATACAGATAGAGTGACTGCCTCTAATTAAATATAATTACGGAAAATTGCTTGATAATCAACATGCCTATTTAAAAATATGGAACAAACCTTTCTGTAATAGAACAAACACATGGTATCATACTTTTTTTTTTCTTTTCTTTTTTTTTTTTTTCCCATGACAGTGTAGGATCTATTGTATGAGCGTTACATTAAAATAAACTAACTGATCAAATGGTTCTTTCTGACCTTGAAATCTGTTGAAGTTGTGTGGCTTAGATCCTGTACCCTGCATTGAAAATTTCACCTCTGCATTTGTTATGCATTTATGCATTTATTATCTTCAGTTATTCATCAGTTACTGAACACTGTGGACCTTTTGAAATAACCCTGTTTCTCGTTATGTAATGTGATATTTTATTTCAAAATACATTGAAAATTAAGGTTTCCTTTGAAAGCTCCAATGAGATTACATTGAATGAAATAACATGCTTATTAAAAAGGATGGATTAGATTTCAGATTTGTTACTGAACTCCCCCCTTCCCTTTTTTTCTCCTATTCCTCATAATTTTTGTCCTTCTTCAAAAGCTTCTTTTTCCCCCCAAAGAGTCATGCTGGTGCTATGTACAGTATTTTGTTTACAGTAGTGTAAATATTTCCAGCTTGTGACATCATTACTGAAGTAACTCACCTCTTTCATATCAACTCTTACCTAGGAGCCGTACTGCAGACTCATTGATGTAGGTTTTTTTCTGCATGGCAGTCCAGGCCAAGCTGTGATTTCATTGCATGATGCAACTTCACCTTTTTTTGGTTGTCTATGGGATTAATTATAATCTATTCTTGTATTGCCTGTGCATGCCAATATGCTTACCCTAATGGTGCATACATTGAATGCAATCTAAGCATTAAGTGCATGAAATTAAAAGAACACATAAAATTAGAAAGTTTGAGCAAATGTAAATTACGCATATCAGTATCTTTAGTTAAGCATAGAATGAATAGGACTTAACACGTACCAGGTCTATATATTTAAAAATTCCACCATATTAAAGTAGTTCATGGACTAGATAGACAATTGCAGTGTTATCAAGATGTGGGAAAATGGAGTGCACCAACTATCCGGTGTGACAAAGGCTGAATGATGCCAATAGCATTCAGAAAGATAAACCTTTACCTGCTGTCAATTTTAGCAACAGGTGACAGTGACAAGAGGTAAGATTATACATAACTGTTAAAGGTCAGAATCTGAGAAGAATTTTGAATTGCAACTTCTAAATTGATATTTACAAAACTCCACTAAAATGAAATTTCTTACAAAGAATTGTAACGTTGCTCTAAGATCCTTTTACAAAAGACATTATGACCATCCTAAGCAACCTGTTATTCATATGTTCTTAGATCCTACATCAGCACAGTAGAAGATATGATTTAATGTTAATCCTATTGTTTCCTGATAAAATGATGAAACAGCACTTTGGAAAGTGACTTGAAACATTTTTTTAGTGCTGTTGATCTGTGCAGACCTTGAGGGTATGTGATAAGAGTTTATACTATGTTGTTCTTTTTTTTTTTTTTTTTGGGGGGGGGGGGGCGGGGGGTGGAGGTCAGCATTGATTTACAGATTGCACATTAATATTTGCTTTGGTGAATGAAAATTATGCTTAATTTTGAGGGCTAATAATAGTGAAATGTTATAATTGAAAAACGATAATTTTGAACATATATATAAAGCTAAAATATGCTTTTGGTGTTTACTTTTAAGCAAGCTAATGAAAACATGCAATATATTCAGAACAATAAACAAGAGAAATAGTTTCAAATCTACAACTGTTATATCACCATCGTGTTGATACCTTGCTGCCCTAGCAATATTTTCTATTCAAGATTACCCATTATTTACTTATTTTTATTTTATTTCTAGATTCTACATAATTATATTTCATTACATCTTTTTTTCTTATAATGGAGAACAATTCTTTTAAGGCTATAAAATTGATCAGACGTATCTATAGGTCAGCATGATGCTTTCCACCTGAAATCAGTGCAAAATGGACTATTATTACACCAGTCCTTTTGATTTTCCAGTAGCTCAGTGTCTAAACCTGACTGCATATCTATGTTCCCACACACAGCAGCTTGGATAAAATGGTGTTGGACGATATAGTGCATGTTTGCAAGCCATGCTAAGGTGGTGCTAGAAAAAAAAAAAAAAAAAAAAAGTGCTGCTATGTATTCATTTTGTTATATCATTGTATTCCTCTTCTTACATTGACATAAAATGGTTTTACACCAGGCTTGTGATAATTCATTTGAGCTACAGGTGTTGAAATTACCTTATTCCATTTGTTAATGGAGGTAAAGGGAATGCTAAAAAAAGAATCATGTAAAAAAGAATCATTAATCTAAAGAGCTTTGTCTATGCCATTGAAAAAAGTCGCTGTGATTGAGACTGTCAGTCAGGCTCCAGGCTAGTCTCCTTGTCTGATAAGTTGAATTAGGAAAGAGTTGAGTTATTTTTTGATTTTTTTTTGTTTAAATTATTTATGTTCTTTTGCAAGGTAAATGTTTGTTGTTGTTGTTTTATTTTTATTTTTTAGCGAGTCTTTCATATGATCATCATTTTGCCTTAAGAACATGGTAATCTGCTCTTAAGACTACTGGTAAATAAGCAGGTCCCACAGTTGGAACAGCTATGATATTAAAAGTTCCAAGCAGAAAAATTTACTAGGTTGTAGTTATATCCACCTGGCAAGCAGGCAGTAGTGGAGGTCAGAAAAAACTGTGTATGTGTGCATTACTTTGAAAATTATGTATGATAAAGGATTTTCAGGAGTTCAGGGAGGGGAAGAAAAAAAAAGTGATAGAAAGGGCTATCATAAATACTTATAAATGTTGGGAGTAAATGTTACCTTAACTATCCTGGAGTTGGTTTAAAGGTGAAAAACTTACACATACTGTGATGTTCAGGATATAGTCAAAGATATCAGATAGTTACTCTTGGTAGCTAAAAGGTTTTTGTTTCAACTCACCTTTCTGTTATTCCTAATAAAGCAGAGTAAGAATATGAATCCAGACTAAATGATAATTTACACAAATATTGGATGTATAATAATTTGGTTTGGGAGAAGCTGAGTCGCATGGTCTTGTTTCATAAGAAAATTCTGGTGAGATTTGTGGCACTCAAAGCATATCTTAGGTATTAAGTTACTAAGGTGCTTTAAGGACTGTTGTGTTGATGGAGTGGATGAGGCTAACAAGTCCTTTTGAGGAATGAGAGAGAGAAAAATCTAAAATTATTAAATGCTTTTGACTACCATGTTTTCTAGTTTTATAGTTTTTTTAAAAGCAATATATATTGATAATATTTATATATATGCCTTTGAAATATGAGACAATATATACCGCCTGGTGTAACTGTGTATTAGGGTATTTAAAATTGCAATTAAAAAAAATATAGCTATAGTTGTATGATAATAATAAACTTGGGTGACAGCTGTACATGCACTAGAAAGCATGACTGAAAAAGCTGGCCCAGTAATGTAATGTCAGATTTCTACCACTTTGCAGTGCTTTTGGATTTCATTGCTCATTTATGTCATTCACTGACATTAAAATCAATAGTATACCTTAGATTCAAGCTTATAACTAATCAGTAAAAATGAGATAGTAGCCAGTTATTTTTATTAATTAAGGGAAACAGGAGGCAAATTCAAAAAAAGACAGTCAGATGAATAAACTGTAAATATTTTAAGGTTTCACTTCATCTGGTATTCTTGTCATTTTTCAGATAGGATTGTTGAATTTAGGCTGTAATTTTCTTAGGAAAAGATTAGAGGTTTTTGTTTGTTTGTTTTCTACTTACAGTATATAGCAAGGAAGAAGCGTATGGAAACAATCCTCAAAATTATCTGGAGGAATCTAATGTTTGTTATGTATCAAGCAGAAAATCCAAACTCAGTTTTATGTTGATATACAAAAGCAAAATGATTAATAGTCTCCATCTGGAGTAGGTCAAGCAGAAGTAGGTTATCATTTTTGAAGATTGTACCTGTTTCTTTGAGAGTGAAGCTAGATGAGGAAGACTTAAAAGCTGGACAGCAGCATCAACAGAGAAAAAAGACAAACAGCACTGAGATGGAGGAGTAGTTCAAGCTAGATACCAATGATGATGGTTGGATGTTGAAAACTTCAACCTTGAGGAAAGTTCATAGCACATGTGGAAAGCATCTTTGGGTAGCTTCAAAAGGCATCAGCTGTAAAACAGAATCATATGAAATAGAGCAAGAAGAAAATATCAGAAAGTCACCTACTGCTCCTTCTGCTGGAATGTCAGGTGGCTATACATATATTTGTTCCAACAGGCTCTTAGCTAAGAGTTCAGTTGTTTGTAGGCACTCTTCTCTTCCTTTCTGTAGGAAATGTTAGAAATTTCACATATGTGGATCAGTGTGTTGATATGTAAACACTTTGCTCTCTAGAAATCACTTATAAATATCCAAGGGACTGTAAGTAGCCCATAAATCCTTGTGTGAAAAGTACTGCTTGGCACTGTTTTAAAAAACCTCTGAAATTTTCTGTTCTCCCTAAAGAATTTATTTTATTGTTTGGCTATATATTTTAACTGAAAAGGTTTTATGCCTCTGGTATATTTCTGGCTAACTTAACTAGATTCCATTTGTTCAATTCAATGGGAACATTGAGAAGGGATTATTATGATTCTAGAAGCATCATATAAAATGTTTGCATTTTCATGTCGCCAATTTTCTGTTTTCTGGAGTAAACAGCTACAACTTACTATTCCTTGCTAGGCTTTGATAAAGAATATTAAATAGCATCTCTATATTAAATCATATAATCAGAACAGAAGCGATAGAAAGGGGTCTAATTATAGAGTAGAAACATGCAAGATGGCCAGCTTCAGTAAATAGGATATGCAATTTAACAGAATTACCATAGCAGAGAGAACTGAAGAGACTTAATAAATATTGTCAAAAAGGTTAATAATAAAATGTTAGTTGAAACAGTATACTGGAAGTTTTCTCTTTAATATCCCAGTAGTTTCACACAAAAACCTTTAATTAAAAATGTAATCCCTGGAATTGTTGCTCCATCATTCTTTTATATTTTTTTAATTGGGTTGTCATCAGTGAGATTGTTTTGCCAAGGTAATGTAAGACCATTTTCAATTGCCAGTGTTCTCAGCTTTTCGTAAACAACTAGTAAATCTAATGCAAAGTAAAATACTACCTACGTAGCTACGTGGTTCTCAGGCAAAGCTCTTCAGATGTAGATATTTGAGCAGGGTGAGAACTTATTGGAGTATTTTGCAAAAAAGTGTGTACACCTTAAAGAACATGAAAGGTTATGGAGATGGAGATTGGGCTTTTTACTTATGCTTGTCTTAGCACTCGCTTTCTGAAACTTTAGCTGTACTGCAGGAATCTTCCTTTAGCTTTTGTTTTTGCAATTCAGTAATTAAAGAAGACATATGCTGTAAGCAGTACTCAATGTACATTCTGATGGTATTAGGAAATATGCTGTTTTTAGAGTGAGAAATTTAATGTTCTGTAGTTCCCAGTAATTAAATATAAAAATGAGAAGAAAAATTTCTTGTACTCATACTTTACAGTTTCAGAGTAGGGGCTGAGGAAGGTAAGAGTTTGATTTTGCTTGAGTTTTGTGGTTGGCTGCTTATATTTTACAAGGACAGCCAACAAAAATGTACTTAAAATTCAGAGAAAACTTGAATAAGAAGGATGACGTCTGGGAAGCAGTTATACTGGGAAGTAGTTTTTCAACCAGGAAAAACAGGTTGCAGAATATCGTGGTCATATTTAGAGAAGTACAAGTATTAAATTATTTGCCTTATTCCTTATTTACATCTTTTTCACAACACAGAAAACCCCACAGAAACACAACAATTACATCACCACTGATTTTTACCAAGTTGTATTAGTTCACTTAGATAAGGTAAGCACTAGCAAAGTTACTTATTTGTCATTAGATATGTTGTCAATTATGAATAACTCTTTAAAAGTCAGAGTTATGCTAGGGAAAATCTGAAGCATCTGAGATGAGTTAGTATACATTTGGTTCTGCAGTTGTACCACCTTCATTTCACTCTTCATACATGGATGTGACAAAAAATAAAATTAGTAGGCTGTCTTTCCAACCAGATGTCTTTTTCTGTCTCACTTTCTAAACTAAATTCTTTTTGCATAAGAGACTCTCAAATTGCAGCCTCTTATTCTGTTTTGTGATGTGTGCTTGTTTTCTTATGTGAAAATTATTTTGTAACAATTTGTCTTGTGGAATTTGACTGAAGAAAAAATCTCCACGACTGGGTTCTAGCTGCTAAGTTTCAACAACCTCTATTCAGCCAATTTTTTCTGCTAGTTGGAAGAAACTTAATTTTCTTTATGAACATGTCAGCAAGCATGCACTATGAAACTAATACTATTAAAAAAATAATAAATTTGAATCTATCAAAATTATATTTTAATATAAATATATTCTTATAAAACAAATGAACATTTAGAGAAAAAAATGTTCCTCTTTATCGTGAGACAGAAAAGTAAATGAATTAGAAGGAAAAACAGTATGTCTCTAACAGTGGTTCTTAGAAAAATCTTTACTAAATGATTCTGTTGTACCAGTTTATTACTGGTTGTTCTGGTTTTGGTGTTGCTTATTACTTCTGATGGTGTATTTTTTTGGAAAAAAAGGATGAAGAAAATTTTTAATTTTACCTCAAATTAGTCTAAAATTTGTCAAAGTTTCCCTGTGGGCTAGGGACATAATAGAGGAGTACTTAATTTTAGAAAGCATCTGTAGAGCATAGGGGTCATGATGCATTTTTTAAATAAGATTAGAACTAGAAAGGGTAATATTGTAGTGCCAGCTTATGATCTATCACACGTTAAAAATTAACAAATGCTGTGATAGAAAGGTAAAGTAAAGGTAAATAAGTACAGTTACTTGCATTGTTCCAGCTTTTGTGTGTTCATGTGTGCACGTGTTTGTGAGAAAACATGCTTGCAATTTTATAAAGTAAGCAAATGTCTCAGAAATCTTGTAAGATAGCTTTATTTCACATTATTTGGCATTTCATCTTTTACCTTGATCAAATTTGTATTTGGAAAATTTATTTTAAAATTGAATAAAGAAGATGCTGGGTGTTGATGTAATTCTAAGACATGGTTTATAGTGTCTATGAGCCTAAGGTCAGTAACACATTTTGAAAAGGAATATGAAAGAGATGCATGTGGAAGCGAAGTAAGGAGGCCACTTCACATATGGAAAAGTCAGGAATGGAGGTGAAAACAAAGAAAGGCGTGGATTCATTCAAAAGAATTTGATTGCATGCTGAAATTGTGGAGTTTTTAAGACTGGGAATCATGGTTTAATTCATTATGCAAAGGTCAGTTGGAACAGAGAATGCGAAAAAGACACTTGTCAAAGTCCTAAGAAAATATACAAGAATGTTTGTCTGAAGCTTTCTGAAGGAACAGGAGAAAGTCATAGGCAATATGGAGTTTAGACATGGAGAAGCTACAATAAATGAAGGTGAAAGACAACCAAGAACAGTCAGCATATTAGTTATGAGTACAAAATCAGAAGCTCCAAGATTTGGTACTGAAATGGCTGGGAGCAGAAAGTGTATGTGTGTGAATAGGAGAAACAGAGTTAACTAGAAGTAGGAGGTTAAGTGATCACAAATAATTGTTATATTATTATAATTGACAAGAAGGTATAGGAAATTGTCACAGCATTATCCTTGACTTGGGGGATAATTGTCAAAATTCAGTAAGAAATGGATTGCTACTCCTTCACTTACTGCCTTCAGGTACACAGAACTTAAAAAATATTGGTAACAAAGAATGTAATGGGCCTATGGACTTTTATGGATCCTGAGTCCTAGGGCTGTGACAGCAGATTACATTGCATTTCTGCTAGGGGTAAAGTTAGTTCTTGCCTTCACAAAGGCATTTTTGTGATCCAGCTGACTGCTGTTCTCTCTTGGGGAGGAAAACCTCAAGTTAACCTGAATATCTTTCAGTACCAAATGAAAATGCTAGCAGCAAAGCTTCCCTGTCGGTAGATGACATCATGTCAAGTGAGAGTGAAGTAATTTAGAAGACATTTTCCATCAAAAAAATAATGAGTTTATTGATGTTATAATGCAAAGAAAGGCCTTGTAAACTGAATCGCTTATCAAGCTTTCTCACAATTAGAAGGTAACATGAATTGCAAGAAAATATTTTTTCTTTCTGTTACCCTAACTTGGTTAATAAATGAAAGCCATTGAACAAAGAGAGGAAACACTGTTATGCTCTTTGTCACTCTGAGATCTTAGACAACTTCAATTCTTATTTGGTCTCACTGATGTACTATAATTATGATATTTATTTCAGAGGGATGACGCTTGCTAGGCATCCATCTATCCTTAGAATTTTGCTATATGTTCATACCAATTTCTGTAAATAATATTTTAGTTTTTCCCTTCTGAGTAGTACAACTAAACCAGAGTAAAAGGAATAGAAAGTATTCTGCACTGAATGAACATTGCTTATACTAAATGATACATCTGTCTTTTCCTATAGGTTAGTCTTAGTACTATGTCACTGAAACAATAAGTTAATCACAACACCCATAATTTTCCATTCCTTGTACTGTTAAAAATATATATTAAAGGGGTGCAAAGGAACACTGTTGTATCACATTTGTGACTTTTTTTTAAATTATTTTTTTAAACTCTAAATCTTGTAGCATTGGGTTTGTTCTATAAATTTGAAGGAATGTGGAATTATAGGAAACTTTCACTGCACTGAAAGTGATTGAGAAAAGTTGATTTCAGACAAAATTATGAACAAATAATTTATTTATATTAATACTTATGAATTGCATTCTACTTAAATTTGAAAATGGCAAGTGAGTGGAATGTCTTCAAAATATATGATACTAAAGGGATTCTAAATATTGAGTGGTTTCTCTCATTTATTTTTGTTGCTTATATTTTAGCCACGTCTACTGGTACTTCGTCACAAAACCATCCCTTGATCTTAAAATTCACAGTTACCGGACATTCCTTCTGATAGAAAATTAACATTGTACCATATTTTCATATAATGATCTACTGTGCAACTTCATTTGAAATTTATTTTTTCTTAGTATCAGGTCATTTTATTTCTTTCTCTGGTATGATGAGGTGATGAGGTTGTAATGCCCTTTTTTTTTTTTTTTTTTTTTTTTAGGTTCAAAATTTTTCAGTTTTACATTTCATTTAATTAACATTATTCATTATATTTTAGCTTGTCTAATTTAATGGATTTAACTTTACCTCCACCGTTATTCAGAAGACAAATTTGCTTCCAAAAATTAAGATCTTAAATTAGGACATTTTCTCTCAATTCTCTCAATTTCTAAAATTTCAATAACTTCTTAAAGTTCCAGATTTATAGAAGCTGTGGTGCAATATTAACACCAGTCATTTCCTAGTTACAGCACAAGTTATTTTCCTTTATGGACTTCTACGTGTCTTTGCAAAACACTTTTTTTTTTTTCTTCAGAATGCTTGATAATTTGTAACCAGAATAATTTGACTTAGAATTAGCTTCTTTTATTTCAGTTTGTAACTACTTGCACCTAGATTAAAAACTGGCACTTATACTAAGCTTGCATGCCTTGTCATTAAAAACAAAACAAAACAAAACAAAAAACAAACAAAAAAAAAAAAAAAGAGAGAGAGGGAGACAAAAAACATTAAGAATAGATGGACATGATATGTCAAAACCAAAACAGTCCACTTCGTTTCACCAAAAAAATAGAGATGGAAATTATATATTGAGTAGTTACTTCAAGTACTGAGTTGGGTAGGCACATTTTCCATTGCGGTGAAGAAATTTTCATGTAAAACCATCCAGGTAGATGGCAAAACTGGTGTAAAGTCTGAATAAACGTAGAATTCCTTCCCTTTGCTTCTGTCATAATGGCATAATGACAATGGTTGCAGTGTGACACGGGTTGATGTGTCATGCCTTATTGATAGAAGCTGCACAGCCCATTTTTAACTGCAGCTCAAAGCCTTGTTAGCTTTACTTCTCATCAACATTTAACTCCATCTGTGTAAAGTTAACTTTCTTACTCCTCATGTAGTCATTCCTGCTCAGTGAATGAATTTATGCTTATAATGCCTCTATAACTGGGCTTAGTAAGTGCTACTGTTGCTGTAAAAATGCTGTAATAATAAACAGAACAAGTAAATAAAGGTAATGTGAAACTGAAATGAGCAGTAGTAATTTAACCTAGTTTAGGTAATCTAACCTAGGTGCTAGATTTGTGTTTGTTTTATAGATGGATAATTTAGAAATTGAAAAAGAGGGATGATATCTGAAATGAAGGATGTTTTACAGAGCGAGAACTAGCAGTAAGAGTAGCTTACAAAGCTACTGATGAACAGCAGTCCCAAATCAGGATTAGGATTCCCTGTTAGGTACTGCTAAGTATTTTGCAAAGAAGACAACAATGTATTAGATACTTTTTCAGATCTTGAAGGTTTTTGTAAAGGACAATAGTAGAAAAGGAGAGCAGTTAGCTGCAAACTTAGCTGACCTTATCTAACATTTATGACAAGTACCAAATCACTGTGGAGAGGAAGATAATGAAGCTATCTCTGTCCTAGTTATATTTGTGCAAATTCATTAGCTTCAGTGAATGCCTGCAGCTTTTACAGAAACTTAACCTGGAATCAGGGGTCTCAGCCTCTGGGTTGGTACAGGATTTTTCATTCTGCTTCTGTGGCATTTTCTGTGGTTTCTGTTGATAGGGTGCATAGGATGATAGTTATCTTATTTTAACAAAATGCTTTCCTCTCAGTAATGTTGTACAGAAAATGAGTATGTTGGATTCTCAGATTACATTCACTCTTTTTGTACCTAAACCTGTATTTGCGAAGTACAAAATGCTATTTTCTGTCCTATATGTTAACATTTGGCTTCTCTTAACTTCTGCCTGCTTTTCTAAATCAGTTTTATTTGATATATAGCAGGAATGTTTCATAACTTCAATGTCTTTATAAATAGCTTTTTTCAACATTTTAATATAATTTCCTGTATCACTGAAGTTTCTTAAAATATAAAGCTATTGTACATCAAGAAGAATTTTGCTGTATGCATTCATGCATCTAAAGCCAAGAGAGGGCATGCTGTATTTAACTTGTTTTGATCTGTGATGTATACGAGGAATGGAAAATTTGGCTGCATGTGTACCTGGTAGCCCGGGTAATTTCCTTTATGCCTTAAATTAGGTAACGGACATTCATAATGCATAGAATATTGCTTGTTGAGCAGTCTAGCATTATATTTGCAGAGCTGCAGCTATATGAACTGGTATTAGTCACATTCAGTGATCTATTTGACCTGGGAAGCCAAAGAATTTCTTCTTTCCTGAAAGAATGTTTTCAAGGGTTCCAAATGATCTACATTTTAGTTTTCTACTTTATTAGTCATTGTGAATACATGATCATTTGCAATATATGTGTATATATATGTATATATAGTGGGACATTATATATACGTAGTATATGCATCAGCATATATTGGGACATGACTTTCACTTCAGTCTGTGAATTCAACACTGTTCTGTGGCTTCACCAACCTGTTTTACAAAACTCACAAATAAATCACTAATCACACTGATGGAAGTTATCTCCTTCCTTAGATTAGTATGTTTATAAAGTACCAGTTTGTATAGAGTATGCTTTGGACTTGTCCCACTGTTAAATAAAGCATAATATAGTAAGCTAGAATTTGCAATGGCTGCCTGACACACAGGAAGGTATTTAATTAAACTGCATGCAGAAATTAACCCTTAGAGTACTGCTTCAAATTTCTCAATTTATTTTGTTGTTTAATTTTACCAGTGGGCTATGCTGCTTTTCTACTCAGCTCATAGTACTGTCATCAAGTACAAAAGTAGCAAAACAAACAAACAAAACCAAACAAACCCAAAACTTACTGTAAGCAAGGGATTCTACAAAACTAAGTGCCTCAGGTTGCTAATGGGTAACGTATTTCTAAGCAACTTTTTTTTTAAGGTTTTATGTTACAATAAAAATTAAAAACATGTAATATTTCACTGTAGCTGTGTGCCTGTTATGTTTGTTCCTAAAGTGTACAAGTTACGTTCCTAGAGAAAGAAGTCAGTTCTTTAAGGGTTAATGTGGGGTTAAGGAATCCTGGGTTATTTTCCTGCTTGTCTTTTATTAAAGGTATCTGCATGTTAATTTTCAGATATTACCTGAACAGGTAAATATTAAGACTGTATGAATGACTAACTGAATGAATGAAATAATTCATTTGAAATGCTTGCTTGTATCTTGTAAACAACTTGAAAAATAGAGATTTGATCAAATTTTTAAATGAAATGCATAAAAATCTCACCAGATTAGAAACTCATATACTGAAAATTTACTTTGATTTTTTTTTTTTTTTTTCCAAATAGCCCAATAGAGTCCTGCCAGAATTTCTACAAAGATTTCACGTTACAGATCGACATGGCTTTCAATGTGTTCTTCCTACTCTACTTTGGCTTGCGTGTAAGTAGTGTGTCTTTGATAACATGCATCAGAGAGGGAATGTAAATATTAGACAGGAAACTCTTTGAAGACAGACTGACTTTACAATGACTGAACAAAATTAAGCCAAGCTCTAAAATGTATGAGCAAAGCTTTTGGTTGAGAATATTTAAGGAGTAAGGATAAATATATAGGATAACTAAGGAAACCAATAGTTTATAAGCTTAAACTGTCTGTTCAGTATATTCCAGTATGACAGAAAGTGAAAATTATTATAGGTCAGTGCTGGTCAGTAAAGTCAAAAGTAGTTTCAGTCTTCTCAGTGAGTGTGAATACTTGAATTATTCTTGTGCTGTTAAATCTGTCTTTGGCATTTGGAATTGAAATAACAGCTGCTACAACTGTTATCATCGGTTTTATGAACATTCATTTTCACACACTGCTAATGAATACTTTGCAGAATTGTAAAATACCAGTCAATGTGCTGAAAAATATATCATTAAAGTATCCTTTTCACTTTCTGAAAATCCACTAATGGAGTTTCATGGTCTAAAATTTTGTACATCTGAAACGAGCATTAAAAAAAAAAAAAAAAAAGGACATTAATATCTGCAGTTCAAGTGTTTTCATGTCCATGTTTCCTTGTTCCCTTCCTTATGGCTTCAGGACATTGAGATATGCTTTGAGGTTAACTGGTGGTTGATAACTGGAAAATGGTGGGAAAAAAGGCATAAAACATAGCAGAACTATGATGGAAACTTTGTAAGAGCAGAAAACTTGCCACATTGGCCTTTAAATTTCATACAAACATTGTCTCATGATTTTGCTTTGCCCTTTTTTCTTCCAAATCACAGGAGCTCATTTTTCTTTGTCGCAGTGGCAGTTTAGCTCCTCCTATTTCTCTTCTGATCAACTTAACCAACTTTTTCTGGTGCTTCAGTGAGTAAGTCTGTTGCACATCTACGTTATTTCATTACTCAGACTAGCTGCAGTGTCTATCCTTAAGTTAAACAGATAAATTCCTTCAATATTTAAACTCCTATATATGTATTGTAAACTGCAGTTAAAAAAAAAAAACAACAAAAAACAAAAAACAACAACAACAAAAAACAACACATATATTGTAACCTCTAATTATTCAGCATCTCAGGAGCTTTTGTAGATGTCCACAAGGACTTCAGTATAGGTTGACTTTTTGACACAGCAGATTCAATGCATGATACATATGAACTTCAAAGAACCTTGTATTTAGAAGTATCCAGATACTTTTTGAAGTTTGTGTTGGTGATAAGGTTGTATTTCCTACTAAGATAATTAAAATTACATATTGTCTACTTAAAGCAGTAATTTAGGCTACACTATCAAGAAGCAGAGCACAATAGGAGAGAATATACTGATGTTAATACTTGTACACTGTAGTTTTTGTTTGTTTGTTTGTTTGTTTGTTTGTTTTTTAAAGGAGAGTGCCATTGACTCTTTCTATTCTCATTCTGTGGACTGAACACACTTTACTATTTGCACTCTGTGAGATGTGCTGCTAAAACCTTTTTCAGTTTTAGTTTCAACCAACACAAAGATTTGTGTTATCCAAAAATGCTTTGTGATGCAAGCCAAAGTATGGTAAGTGAGGATAATAAAGACTCACTTAAAAATTATATTCCTTATCTAAGTTCAAATGCTTGTACAGGTGCAACTTTGTTTCTCCAAGAGTCCTGCTGGCCTAAGCAGGAGTTCCTGAGGAAAAGGTGATACTCAACTTTGGATGAAAGAAATGGGTCAATAATGATTTTGCTAGCTTTGTAACAAGCATCTCATACCTTTAGCTACTTTTTTACTTTTACTTTTAGCTATTTTTTTTCTGTTAAATATCTCCTGTGAGGACTCACTGGCAAATTAAAATATTTGAACAAATATTTAAAATCTCATCGTTTTCCATCTGTTTTCCCTGAAATGATGTCATAACTCAAAATAATATATATATTACCATAACTTCAGTTCTACAAGACATTCAAACACACATCCAATTAAAAATTGTTGTTGGCTAGTGTCCAAATATGGGACAACTCAGAAGTCTGCAAACTGCTGACTAAGTCCTAGTTGTATGACTTAGCAGATAATCAAGCAATAGGGTCTGGCAGAGAATGGAAGCAATTGAGTATGGAATGCATCTGGAAGACGGAATTGTGTTCATACTTCTAGAACAGCATGTTAACACTTTAAGCTTGGTGAGGGTTTCTTCTGTAATGAAATGTGCTTTTGTTAGTTTCTAAATTAATATCTATTCAAATACTTCCATAGAAATTATGAGTGGCCTTTATGGAAAAGCCCTATGGAAAGATAAAATGCTGGTCCGAATGCATGTTGCGAATTAAGAAAATATCAATCTGAGATCTTGAAAAACTTTGAGTTCCAAATATTCTGACTACTTCTAAATTCAACACAGTGGAAATGAAAGATCTGGCTGAAACTGGATATTTTTGCTCAGTTTTCATGCTGAAAGTTTGATTACTTGAATAATATAGAACGTCAATACATTTTAATTTTTGACTCTTCTCTGAGGCAAGTTCTGTTCTATTGTCTGTTTTCTTTTTAAGTATGACTTTAATATTCTTGACATCAGTAGAGTCCATTTTCCAGTATTTTATCTAGGATTCTAACAAAGCTGGTATGCAATATAAACATTTACTGTTAAAGTTTTAATGTAATTGTAGAAAAGGAGAAAGCTAATCAGATGGAATACCAATACATGCTTTGAAAGAAAGACAATGGATGTAGTCTCTAACTCAGAAAATACAAGTATTGTTTTAAAATACGTTAGATCGAGTTTTATGTCTTACCTGAGTAATACTGCTCCATTAGATATCTCCATCATGTGCTAAAATTTTGTATTTATATATATATATATATACTATTTATACAAAGCTTATATTTTAATCATTACTTGAATGTGAATAGTTGTTTAACCTTGTTTAAGCAAGCAAGCATAAATAAGCAAATTCAAACTATGATGTCTGACATCTGAGTTTCCTAGATTCCCTAGACTGATTTCATAGTAAGCAGAGAGAAAGGACCTCTTCCACAGCACAGTTCACAGGACTGAAGTCCGATTGCTATCCTGAATTATTCCTTGTAGGGTTCAGCCTGGTGATTAGCTCTCTCTTAAGGATGATAATTGGATCTTTGTAAGCTATCATGTATTTAGAAATCTGTGAACAGCAAATACATGATGTGACTACTACCAACATGTTTGGAGTGCTAGAACAAATGTGATATAATTTGAAATATTTTATACCTACCTATACCCTACACTTTTCTTATGTTACTGGTACATTGTTAATTAATGTGGAGGAAACAGGTTTTTTACAGATCTTGCACCCCGTCACATACATTTTCTGCTTCTTTAGTTAGAAGAAGAAACTTCACTTTAATCTCAGTGTAGTTATGAAGCAATGCACAATACAGGCTTGCTCTAAGTGATGCCATTTGTCTTGTCTGGGTTGACCTAAAAACATCAGTTACTTCTACACTAACTTTGGAATCTAATATCTTAGAATGGAAAATATCGCACCCGCTTGCAAGCACCATGAGTATAACCTGATTCTTCTCTTTCTCCCCCCCCCCCCCCCCTTTTTTTTTTTGCAGTTCATAGCAGCCAATGACAAGCTATGGTTTTGGCTAGAAGTTAACTCAGTAGTAGATTTCTTCACGGTCCCTCCAGTGTTTGTGTCAGTATATTTAAACAGAAGTTGGCTTGGTGAGTAAAATAGCTTTTCCTTCTAATAGCTGTTATAAAAATAAAGCTGCTATGAAAACAGCTTGGCATATTTTGATAGAGGATACCTTCATCTTGTGTAATCATGGAAGCAGAAGAACAGTACCAAAATTATTCTTGCAATTTGCAATGTCAGCAGACAGGTGGGTTATGTTAGAAAAAACACTTACTAAGATCATTTTGTTCTTGATTGACTATTATAATCTCCTACTGCAAGCTGTGGTGAGGTCCAGCTTGAAAATACTAACATGAGGCTATTTTTACAAAAAAGGGGAATTGAGTGTAATTGTCACAGCTTACAATCTGATCCAGACCATTATTTACTTAACTCTATTGTCATTAGTCATTTTCAACAAAGAAATCAACAAGTTCTCTTCACATTTTACACCAATATAGTAAATTTAAAATGCATCGAAGCAATGCATTTGGGTAGACATTACCAAGTTTAACCTTTGTATAGGAAAGACCACTAGGAATTCATTAGAAAAAAATATGCCACACATAAAAAGGATCACAAAAAGAAACAAAGAAAAAAAATCAATTAAAAAAAGAACTCATAATTTGCATGTTAAGTTTCTTGTACCACGTGCATATTCGTTTCTAGTTATGTAAAACGAGGGTCAAAATTTGGGAGTTTTTATGTGGGGACAACATATAGAACCTCAATATTTTTCAGTTCAGTTTTCTACAATTACAAGCACTCATTGTCCCTGAAAACCAAAGGGAGTGGTCTACTGGAATGTTTCACTCAGAAAGGAAAATAAAACAGACTATCTTTTGTAGAATTATAATATTTCTAGTTTTATACAGAAATGTAAAGATACAAAAATTATCTATGATTCAAAGTTTTATGAAAAGAGCGTAATAGCTCGTAATAAATGTTTGGGTTCACACTATACATTAGTGGTTAATAGTACACCAAAGAAGAAAGCAGCAATACATCCAGGAAAGACCATTACAAATCCTTGTATGATTAGTGTCTTCATCATATTCTTCTACTGTGTGTGTAAAACTAAGTAATGCTTTTTGAAGAAGAAAATGTGATATAGTTCCATATTATATGATAGGAAATAAAATTCAGAATAAGTTATGTTAATAACAAATGAACTTACCCTTAAAAGAAAATTGCTGATTTCACTAGCTGTCACTCAATCCTAGATTATTTGTGGTGTGTGAATTAGAAGAATATGTTTTCATACTTGAATCTGACATATCTGTTTCCCAGAATTTTCAGATTTAAATATTTGGAGATGAAGGTGATCTAAGAGTAAAGACTAGAAATTAGAATCACAGTATCCATAGAATATGAATATGAAATGAGAAAATAGCACACACACAAAAAGGAAATGAGGCAAAGAGGTAATTATTTGAGATTAATACCATTTGTGATTGCACAACTGACGGACTCATGGTGACATGACAATCTGACAGTACCAACAAGAAAAATGAGAGACCTTGAACACTTTAAAAACTATCAAGGAAAAACTTTTCATGATCCATGTCATTTTACAGGCACAGTTAAGTGTTGTACTTATATTTATTTGTAGGTTTGAAAGGATTTTCGTCTTTTCTTAATTGCACCAATATCATTTTTCCTGGATTTCTTGCTTATAGTCCCACTTCACCTGTTTTTTGACTAAATCCTTTTAAGACACTTATCACCTGCTGAGACACAGTTTTATTATTATTATTTTATGTAGCTGGCTTAGGAGTAACATATTTACAGTGTTTGAACTTTGCACTTCCTTTCACTGTGTCTATTCCAGAGCAATTTTTGTTTCAGGGAAAATCATCCTCACTGAAATATTTTAATAGTTAAAAAATGTGAATTATTGGGGTCTGTGATAAATGTAATTTAGACCAGAAAGTTATTATTTTGTGGTGCTGTGATGAAAGAGTTTTTAATCAAATACACAGAAGTGTATTAATGAAGACTGTCTGTTCTTTTACACTTTTTAAAGAGACAGCTAAATTTACTCTGCTGAAGCCAAATGCTTGGGACATTCTTATGGAAGTATGGAAGGACAGGAATTGTGGGTGCAAGGAAAAGAGGGTGTTTTGAGTGTAATACTTAGTTTCAGGTTAGGTGCCTGCTTTTCCTTTTTCTTTTATATATTTTTGTGATTGAGGGAAAAATGCTTATCCAGAGGATGATTCAAAACATGTAAGTTCAAGTTTCTGTTCCAAGTATTCCCAAGGATATATGAATTGCAGGGAGTTTAGTGTTCTAGTGAGGCTAGTAAATAGGGAGTGCTTAATGTTAGGTAACACAAAGACCATATAACAGGTTCAAAATTCACTCTATCCCAGCAATTCTTTGCATGTTTTAGGAATCAGTTACTGATAAGCAGGGTTCCTTTCTATGCCTTACATTTCAAAATCATTCAGGAGCCCAAATATGATAAAAATAAGTTTATCTGGAACGTATAGTGCATCAGGATCTTTCCAGCTTGTTTACTATTAATTCATTTTAGTCAGTTGTGATGAGTTTTCTAAGTATTAAACAATGAAAGTCACCAGAATGTGTCTTGAACAATTCCGTGGCATACTGCAATAGTCAGTGGAGTTAAATCCACTATGCTGAGACTTAAAACTGTACAGTTAAAAACATCACTATATTTTCTGATGAAGTTGCATCTAG
Source organism: Oxyura jamaicensis (assembly GCF_011077185.1). Classification (NCBI taxonomy): domain Eukaryota; kingdom Metazoa; phylum Chordata; class Aves; order Anseriformes; family Anatidae; genus Oxyura; species Oxyura jamaicensis. The sequence continues at coordinate 13,341,980 of NC_048898.1, forward strand.
GTCCCCTTGACATTTTTCCAACACTGTTTTGCAAACAGTAGCATTTGTGCAGATACTTACATGTAAACTAAAGTTATGCTTTATAAAATCATAAACACTTCTTCCACCGCACTGTACAAGAAATTTGTTGATAGTGATAAAAGGACAATTCTCTACTTCAAACGCAGGCTTCCATGGAGCGGAGAGAATCTTCCCAAGGGAAGAATGGTTATGCAAAGGATAGAGTTTCTGGCTCTAAAGATTTTACAAGTCATTTTCACAGTTATATTCAACCAAATAATTTCAGTGAATTACTGTCTATGTACATTCTTTACAGTCTAAGTGAAGGTAGGCTGAAAATGCTGTTGGAGGAAAAAAAAAAATCCAATGGCAGGACTGATGCCATGGCAAAACTCATTTTTTTTTTAACACAAAGTCATTATTATCTGAGTATTACGATTAAGTTTTAGATCAGATCTTTTTTTTCTTTCATAGCTTGCAGTCTACTAAGCTGGAGAGCCATGCAACACATGAGTATCTTCCAGCCTTATTCAGTAATGATTTAAAAACACTCTGCACTCCACTTAAAACAGTTACTCTATCTTCCGTGATAGCAAAGGCACTTCAGATAACTGAAATGCCTTTTATCATGCACTTGCGTGATTATTAAAAATAAAGTATTAAAGTTATGAGCAGATTGCAATAAGGAATACAGGAATTAATTGTCTTGACAGGGTGATATTGATAGAGGAAGATTAAGTATGTAAAATATCTTGGCTTCACATTTGTATGAACATGTGAATGAAGAAAAATTGACTGTGGAACTACAGTGATTTAAATAAGGCCTTAGTAATTACATAGATATATGATAGTTTCCCATACTGAATCACTGAATCACAGAAGATAAAGATCCATTTTTTTTTTTCCTGACTATATGCTTTCAGTGCTTCATCTGTTCTGCTGTTAGATTCCTAATAGATTCTACTATCAGAAGGATTTCGTCATCATCTTTCTCTACTGATATCCCCCAGACAGTCTAATTTGCTGCTGAAGGTGTGCTATTTTTTCAGAAAAACAGTTCAAGATTTAAAGTGGGAAAAAGAAGACAGACAATAGACACAAGTGTATATATATCCACAGCATAGAGAATGAGTCTCTCTGTATGTATTGCAAGTGTACTCAGCAAAAGAGCCTCCCTCCCCACCCCCCAAGTCCTTGCTCAAATCCTGTCCAGGTACTCTTACAGAAGTCCCAAGTAATTTTGTTCTGACTTGTTTCAGTATCAATTCCTGGTCTCAGAAGATTGTTTCCAATGTCTCTCGTAGACATTCATCTATTTTTTATGAGTCAGAGAATGAAATTAATTTCCCTCTGTGGTTAATGGAAAGAGATAAATGACGAGAAAAAACAGTGTCTCTTATACAGGTTTAAACTGATGGTGCAAATGCCTCCTGGCCATCCAGCAAGTGTGCTTCAAGATGAAGCCTTAGTTAAAAGTTTGTGTGGGGAAAACTGACCTGGAAAACAACATTTGTTTTGATACCCTGTAGTAATTTTTTATGTAACCTCTACAGAACAATTCAGTCTGTTCTTTTTTGGAAAATGGTATGGAACTTAGACCAGTACCTTAGTTACAGTGACACAAAGAAGTGCTCTAATAACTGAATAGTGGGGAGACTAGTGAGGTAGATGAATTATAAGAACCAAACTTTGTAATAAATTCCTGTGTTTTGATGCATTCACAGCTCTCAAAAGTCCTTGTTTTAGCATATTTAATTTGCAGTCATTTTTCCAGTGATTTTGTTTAAGTATTATGTATTTCTGCCATCTATTGGTGAGAACTTCGAATACGGATCCAAATTATAGAATATTTATGTCTTGCCGTTTTACTTGCATTAGAAGTTACACATAATGGAGGAAAAAATTTGTAGGAAAAATGTATTTTTTGTTTATGTGCATGTGTACTAGTTTTATGTGCAGTAACATTTTTTGTTGACTTCAAATGACTTCAAACAGGTGTAAGGATTAATCATCCTTAATACTCTATTCTGCTCTGAAGTATATTATAGAAGTATATTATACTCTGATCTGCTTGGTCATTTGGCAACAAGATGTCATTGAAAAGACTGTGTCACATATGTATTATATCAAAGACAATGTTTTGCTTTCTTCTAATCAAACCTGAACTTGAATCAGTTCAGATTTCACAGAGCATGAGTGCTTTGTGAGTGTACCAGATAGAGTGATATTTCATAACAGACTTTTGAGTTGGTAAATTAATAGGAAAATGTAAACTTTTGACAAATAGGTATTTGTGATGACATTCAGAACTAATTCTAATGAGTATTGTTGCAAACAAATGGATAGAAACACTTCACCCTCTCTCTATTCCACTGATGAGAAGTCAAAAAAAGTTATCCAAAAGACACAGAAGCAGAGAAACACGGAATAGAAAATTGACCCTAAATTTGTTCTCGTTTCTAGTCCACTCTGACTGGAGGGACTATGTGTAGGGGGGAATTCAGTTTTTCCAGTGTGAATAAGTGGCAGTTCCAAGTTAGTCTGACTCTGTGAGTGTTGAATAGCTGTCACAAGTTGATATGATAGCTGAAACCAAGTTTATTTCTTTAAATGAAAGTGCTTCTAGTGTACCTGGTTGAAGAGATGGGCTACTTTGACCTTTTGCATCTCTTCTCCTCCTGCCTCCTTCTCAAATGAAAAACTTGAGACAGAAAGTATCTTCACTGGAGAAAAATTCAGTCATAAGTTTTTAGCTACCTATTAAAAATGCATAGTTTGTTGCTTTAGATATGATACCAAGCGCTGCTTGTTCTTTATCATCCTAGCTATTTACTAGCTTACTACATTATCATCCCCTAATATCATCTGTTAACTTTATTAGTGTGCATTTTATTTTCCCTCCAGAATATTAATAGAAGTATAAAATAATTTAGAGTTAAGAAATTTAACTGTGTATTTCGTTGCACTGTTTGACAATTGCCTGATAGGCAAATATCCCATTGTGACAGGGAGAAATACTTGTTGACCTTCTCTGCTTCAGCAGAATTCTGACCTTCATGCTTTTGTGATGATTCAGATTAACACTTGGATAGATTTGTAACAATGCTACGTTCTTCTGTCTGTTCCTTTATTCACTATGCAGTTTTTGCATCAGTACTCTGATGCCATAAAAAGTCAGGTGACATGAAGAGAAGGAAAATTTGGGATATAGTGATAAGTATATACTTCTAATAAGTATCTAAGGCATCTTCTGAGGATTTGAACTGTAATTTTTTATTTTTTTTTTAATTATTTTTTTTACCATCTGGCAATGTTTCATACAATATTGAGGCAAGTCAAGAAAACAGCATCTTTTATGAGTTACCACTTGTTTCACATCAATTTTTGAACTCCTAACCTTCTCTAGTACTTCTTTATAACATCCATGCTTACATTATACAGGGCTTATTCTTGATTCACAGTCAATCCCCAGACATTCGGAATTCATTAACCTTGGTATCACCTTCAGCAGTGTTTTGTATCATGCTATCTCAAATTGTAAATAACAAAAATAAATACACTTCAGAGGAAATTAAGTACATGAATGGAAGGACGTTCCTCCACTTCACAAAAGTATCAGTGAAATTATTATATTCTCCATAACAGCTTGCACTGCAGTCGTGTACCTGATGGCACCAAGCCTGTATGAATTTAAGAAACGTTTGGGCTGTGCACTAAGTCACATGGTCTAAACTTTTGGGTAGACCTGTGCGGTGCAAGGAATTGGACTTGATGATCCTTATGGCTCCCTTCCAACTCGGAATATTCTATGATTCTATGATTGCTTAAAAATCATTACCATCAAAGCTAACAATGCTCAGGGGGCAGTGTTTGCTTACTCTTTGTGTGCATGCTTTAGCATCTTTCTGTTTCCCTTGTTTTTCTGTTCAGGGGAGTTTTTAATTTAGAACAGTGTTAAATGAGCTGTTACTAATCTTTTGAATACTTTTTTTTTTTTTTTTTTTTTTTTCTTTCAGGCATTCAGTTTATAATTCTTTTTGAACGAATCAGTACAGTGTGTTTGCAAATGTTACATAAGCTTATGTTACATAGGAAACATTCTGCACTAAATCTATCTACCAATCTTCTCTGATTTGTTATCTGTAAAGGAATACAAGGCCAAAGAATTCAAATTTTCTCAGTATTTATGTGCAAACTATCTAAGCTTATCTTGCCTTCAAGATTGCAAAGACAGTTGCCAGAAATAGGCTTTCATATGAAATCTTCTGTGCTGCTACTTCAGGTCAGAAGCAGAAATATTGGAAAAACAGTCTATTTGATTTCATCAGCAAATTTAGTGTTGTAAGTAAAACTATGGCATATAAAGATCAAAACCAGAACAACATCTCTATTAATAAAATAAATAATAATAAAAACCACAAAAACAAGCAACCAAAAAACATACGCACAAAACCACAACTCTTAAACTTGGGAAACTCTGCTTTTCTATACAAGTAAAACTTCCCATATGTAAAACTGTTTTTCCCCTAAACCCTAATTTCACTATATTAGGTAATTATATTGCTTTTCTTTTAAATCAGACTCTATATAGTAAGAGAGATGGTAGCATGCAGCACAGGATGAGATCACAGCATTTTGCTCAGCATTGTCCTATAAGGAGTGCTGTTTTTATAAACAATAATAATATTGTAGAATCACTTCAGAATTTAACTGAAAAGATTCATCCATTCAGTGTTTTAAATCCTAGAATCATAGAATATTCCAAGTTGGAAGTGAGCCATAAGGATCATCAAGTCCAACTCCTTGCACCGCACAGGTCTACCCAGAAGTTTAGACCATGTGACTTAGTGCACAGTCCAAACATTTCTTAAATTCATACAGGCTTGGTGCAGTGACTACTTCACTGGGGAGCCTGTTCCAGTGCACAACCACCCTCTCAGTAAGAAATCTCCTCCTGATATCTAGTCTGAACTTCCCCTGCCTCAGCTTCACCCCGTTGCCTCGGGTCCTATCACTGGTGTTTATGGAGAACAGGTCACCCGCCTCTCCACACCCCCTTGTGAGGAAGTTGTAGACTGCGATGAGGTCCCCCCTCAGCCTCCTCTTCTCTAGGCTGAACAGGCCCAGTGACCTCAGCCGCTCTTCATACGTCATCCTCTCCAGGCTCTTCCCCATCTTCGTTGTCCTCCTCTGGACACTCTCCAACAGTTGAATGTCCTTTTTGTACTGTGGTGCCCAGAACTGCACACAGTACTCAAGGTGAGGTTGCACCAGCACAGAGTAGAGCGGGATGATCACTTCACTTGCCCTACTACCGATGCCGTGCCCTCCTGGCTGCCAGGGCACACTGCTGGCTCATATTCAACTTGCTGTCAACCACGACCCCCAGATCCCTCTCTGCAGGGCTGCACTCCAGCGTCTCATTGCCCAGTCTGTATGTACGGCCAGGGTTGCCTCGTCCCAGGTGCAGGACCCAGCACTTGCTTTTGTTAAACTTGATGCGGTTGGTGATCGCCCAGTTCTCCAACCTGTCCAGATCTCTCTGCAAGGCCTTTCCACCCTCATCCAAGTCTACAACTCCTCCAAGTTTGGTGTCATCAGCAAATTTGCTCAAAACACCCTCCAGCCCTACATCCAAATTGTTTATAGACATTGAAGAGGACTGGCCCTAAGATAGAGCCTTGAGGGACCCCACTAGAGACCTTCCGCCAGCCTGATGTGGCCCCATTTACCCTTTGAGCCCTGCCCGTCAGCCAATTGCTCACCCATCGTATGATGATTTTGTTAAGCTGTATGCTGGACAGTTTGTCCAATAGGATCTTATGGGAAACCGCGTCAAAAGCCTTGCTGAAGTCCAAAAAGATCACATCAGCTGGTTTCCCTTGGTCAACTAGACGGGTGATCTTATCATAAAAGGAAATCAAATTTGTTAGGCAGGACCTACCCCTCAAGAACCCATGTTGGCTGGGACCAATGACTGCATTGTCCCCCAGGTGCGCTTCAATAGCCTCAAGAATCTTCTTCTCCATAATTTTACCAGGCACTGACGTGAGACTGACAGGCCTGTAGTTGCCAGGGTCTTCTTTCTTACCCTTCTTGAAAATTGGCACAATATTTGCCAGCTTCCAGTCTACCGGGACCTCTCCAGATTCCCAAGATCATTGAAAAATAATTGAGAGAGGCCCCGCGATGACGTCAGCCAGCTCTTTAAGCATCCTGGGATGAATCCCATCTGGACCCATGGACTTGTAGGGATCCAGGTGGAGCAGCAAATCCTGCACAAGTTCAGGGTCAGTTGGGAATTTGTTATTCCCATCAGCAAGGTCCTCCAGCACAGGGCACCCAGGGTTCCGAAGCCCATCATCAGCGTTGAAGACAGAGATGAAGAAGGCATTAAATGTCTCTGCTTTGCCTACGTCATTGTCTGTGAGTTGACCTTCCCTATCAAGCAGCGGACCTATGTTTTTTTTTGGTTCTCATATGCCAAGATTGATTTCAAGAGTTTTTTTCAAGTTAGGATACCTGCAGATGATAGTCTACCTAAACAGCAGGAAAATGTTGTAGTCTCTCATAAGCAAAAATGACAGAGCAAAAATGGTTTAGTCTACTGCATTATGAGGTTTTTGAAGTATAACCGAACAGCCAGTGGTTATTTGTCCATTGTCACTTCAGTTACTCAGCTGCTCAGTATAAATTCTCAATCAACTATTGTTTTCTTCCTAATCGCTGGTTATGTTTTCCTTTCTTCAACCCCTTACTATGTAGAACATTTTCCTTCAGAACTGTATGTCTGAGTTTTTCTGTGGAGATATGTTCAGGCTGCACTACCTTTCCAATCATGGTGCATCCAGCATTTAATGGCATTCTCAGTGCTGCCTCTTAGACATTCAACATACCATGTGCTTGAAGATGTATTATAATTTCAGGTGATGCTAGACTTTGGGGATGGGGGATGCATACCTCCATAACCTAGCAGAAAGGGTTTTGTTGTATGTTTGTTTTTATTTTGTTCTGTTTTTTAACAGCCAGCTGTAATGTTACTGATGAAGTATGGCATTGAAGTTGTGTTGATATCAGAGTGAATATTTTCACATATCAGTTTGCTCATTTTTACTTCTGTTCTGGGGTGCTTTTCTCTAAGGAACACCAAGTCAGTCAATAAAGCTAAGGATGCAATTCTGTTTCAGCCTTGTGACACAAGAGGAAATAATCATAATGGGATTAATGCAGAATACTAATATGATTTGAGTGGGTATTCTCTCTTTCTTTTTTGCAACTTTCATATTTATTTTTTTCCCTAATTGAACTTTTGTGACCCTTTCCTATTCAACATACAATTTCCATACCTATTATTGAAATTCTAAATCCTATAGGGATTCTCGTCAACGTGCTGTTACATAAAGGCTGTTGTAAGTAGTATGTATGTTATTTAAAAGTTCACTTTTTAATTAGGTACTTAAATGATTAATTATAGAAGAAATAAAACAAATTGAGAAAATTTACTATTCTTATTAAGATTTGCATAACATATATACAATTTGTATATTTTTAATATGTAATTTATATACAATTAAATTTATATTATTTGAACTGTTAAAACATTTGAACTGTGAAACATTTAGTAATAGCTAGATATATGGTTAGGGCAATTCTAATTCAAGAAAAAAGTTTATAGTGGTTAGTTAGCAGGCAATATATATCATGATAGTATATCAGTCAATGAAAATCTGAGTCTCTACACAGAAGATATTACAAGTGTAAGTTAAATGAGATGGGATAATTTGTAAATAAAATAGTGTGATTCCAACTTTTATTTTCTATAAAATTTTATATTAATAGTGAGTTTGGATTCTTCTGCCTGGCTTCACTTTCCTTCCTGTTATAGGCAAAATGTCTTTACTGTACTGCACTGTAAAATGAATAAATGCACATCACTGTAAAAAGAGACACACCTAGGGAAAAAAAAAAAAAAAAAAAAAAAAGGAACCAAGATAGCTTTTGAAGTCTCTCAAACTTACTGTAGAAATATATCTAAAGCAAATGGTATACAATTGCATAGAGGATGGATCCTGTAAGAAATATGTTACAATCACTAGAAAAGATCAAATGTGTGTATTTGGAGGAAGGCTGTCTTCTAGGAAAACATCAGAGACACTCACCTTTCTAGAAACTGTTTCTAATATTCTCTGACAGAACATATACATTGTCACTATCTGTTCTTGGTGTTGATAATTCTGAGACAATATATTGGTAATTGATGTTAGTCTTTTTTATTACTGAAAGAATTGTGAACAATAAAAATGGCCTGAGAATTTGCATCTTAGCAGTCACATCACAGGCAGTTTTTCTGTCTGAAATTAATTTGAAGAGTGACACTTTAAATACTACTCTCTTTGCTGGATTTATTCTGGATTATGCCTTAGTGCTGAATTGAATCTTCCAGGTCTCAGATTTTGTATTTGAACACACTGTAACACTGAATAGGCAAAGACATCTTTTACTACTGGCATGAAGTGACATAAGGGATACTGATAAGTGATGCATGGACATAAATGACAACCATATTACCATATTCCCCAGAAAATGAAAACACCATAATCTTTGACTTCTGAGAAATTTTATAGCTAAATTCTCAATCTAACAGCCGGTGTGAAGCATTCTAGTTTTTGTTATTACAGTATAAATTTACATCACATGCAAGGAGTTATTCTCTATAGTGAGAAAAAGGGCATCACTCATTTTTGACAGGCATAAATATTTTATGAAGTGTTTGGCACACATCTGTCAGAAATTGAACTTGTTTTTCACACTTGCATCATAATCTCATACAATTTTGTGGAGTATCATTTTCATAATCTGTTTTTCCTAATTAATATGTATATATATGCTCAAGTCTATTCTTTAAATATTCCACTTACATGCAATTCAAAGGTTAAAGAAAGTTTCATACAAATTTATTAGAATGGAGAGATTTGAAACCTTTTCAAGTCTTATTTCATAGTATGCTCATTGGTTCTTTGACAGTTATGGCCTTGTGACTCACAAGAGCAAAGACAGGCAGAATTGCTTGTGTTTGTTAAAATAAACAAATAAGTGAGAAGTCCTGCAGCATGAGTCAGGCTTTAGATCTGGCTTTTGTCCTTCCTTTGCCTTTGTTCTTATTGTTCTGTCCTGCCCCATGTTTACAGCCTCTCAGAATATAATATTCTTGATTTTAGTGCAATTTGTTCCTGATGTATGCCAGGGAAAATTAAACAAGATGCTAACTTATCGTTTCTTCAGGAAGTGAAAATACTTTATATTGAGTTGTAATAGACACTTCAAAAAACAATCCCCAAATTTCCAGCCTTCAGAGACACCTGCCTGCAAGTTCAGCTCACTGAATTGTAACTTCTGATTTCAAGGGTCATATTGATTTTAGTAGCATCATCATTTAAACTGTCCAATTAATATATTCTCCAAAATCAAAGAAGTAAAATAGGCATCTTTTACTTCATTTTTGAGTACAGGCATTATCTAGAAAGGATTATACAACTGTAAGGAAAAAAAAAAAGCAATGAGATACTAATAACTTCATGCCAGGGTGGCATGAATATTGCTTATCCTTCCCTTTATACTTTCAGCCTTTCATTAAAAGTAACATCACAGTTTGGGATATTTCCTTTACAAAGTACAATGCTTACAAGATAAAATACTCTCTGATTTTATGTGAAGATCTACTATTCATTCAGTACTGGGGTATATCTATGCTTGTTATATGGAATATGACATAGTCATTGCCTGAAGTGATATAAACTAAACATGATTTTACATTAAGGGAAAAAACAACAAAGGTAATGTTTACGCATATAGTGACTGTTTTTGTTGCTGCTAGTGCCAAGCTTTCTGAGTGTCATTCAAGGTTTTGTTTTAGACTGAAAGATAAAAATAATACAAGTACATATAGTTTTTTTCAGGAATTTAAGTTTGGATTTGAAGTTTAGCTTCTAAATCATTTATTGAGAGTTAAGACATTGGATCATTCTCGTTTTCTCATAACTCACTGACAGGTTACAGCTTTGTAACAAAGATGTAGTTGTTGGCCAACCTGTATAGTTTCTATATGCACACAAACCATTTTTTTTCCCCTTCTGGGTAATACTGTGGATTTTTTTGAGTAATGCTTTCATGCTTTTTGAAGCACCCAATTCCTGCACACCCAAAGTGAAGGCAGAACTCAGCTGCTTGCAAATAATATTCTTGAAGTGGAAAATTATGACTTAAGTATGATTTACCTTCCCATCAGTGAGGGAATATAGTCAGTGCCTTGCTGACATATTGTATGAAGGCTAGACATTAAGCATATGTTCTCATGTACAACATTTTTCTAAAATGCTAAAGATTTGACTAATCATCTGTAGTCCATAATGTTGCCCTGTGTGCCTCATTTCCTTTATTTAAATCACTATCTAATAATTGTTTCATTGATTTTCAGTGTTAGGGAATTTTATGCTGGAGGATTTACAAAGAGTTGGCACAAGCATTACAATTTTAGTTTTACTTGCCTTTGTTTTCTATGAAGAATTTTTAAAAATACAAGCAACAAAAATATGGCCTCATCTTCCTGCATGTTATATTTTTTATTGTGAAAGTTTCAGGACATTTGAGAACTATCCTTTATCCTATTTATATTATAGTTGGGAATCAAATAATTTTATTTTTTTGAAGTGATCAGATATAATTGAAACGTTTTTGTTTGTTTGTTTTAACCCTATGCCATTTGGATATAAATATGAGGTCTAGATAACTTATGTAGGGTCTCTCTGAATACAAATTTAGCAGCTAAGATTGAAACTGAGAAAACTCTTCAATGCAGTCCTGAAGATTAATTTACTTTTTTGTAGTGCTGAAATGATGGTGGAAAACTGGTTCAGTGCTGAGACTGGTATCTTGTGACTGATCTGTACAGTAATCTTTAACACCTTACAATGAATTGCTTGCTGCTGAATCTGGAGAAAACAAGGCCACCTTACCTGCTGAATTCTTATCACAGTCATGTCTACTGTTGTAAAAAATTGGTCAGGGCAAAATTTCAGGTTCGGTCAAACACTTATGAAGCTGCTCATTGTTTCATTCACTTTTTAACTAGATAATAATAATGTAAAAAAAAAAAAAAAAAAAAAAGGACAGTCCTCTATGCACTGATTGTTTTGATTGTTTCTCTTTAATTTTTCAAATGTACCATTGGAAGTAACCTGTAATATGTGCATTGCTGCTTGTTTAGATAAAATAGATGGTAGAGAACCTTACTCTTACTGAAAACAATAAGCTATCTTGCATAATCAGATTGTAGAAAAAAATGCTAAAACTATCCTAGAAGAAGCCTCTGCACAGGACATGAAAGTAAAAAAAAATCTCTGCATCGTAAATAGTAATTGAAACTTTGTCTAAATTAATAGAAACATTTGTCTATAATGCTGATTACACCTTCTCAGGACTAATGTCATCCTGCTGATGAAGTCTAGATTAATATTTTAACTTGTGAATCAGGTTTATTTCAGATGTATTTCCAGTTTTTATTTTATTTTTTATTTTGTTATATGTAACAGATTTAGCAGTGTACTGAAACAAAAAGGGTGAGAATCACTAAAAATCTATCATCCCTTATGCCAGAGAGCTGAAAGAGTTAAAGAAATACTGTCAGATTACTAAAGCCAAAATATAGGTTATGTAAACAAAAAGCTTGGCTATTCCAATCTATTACTGGAACTCTGATTTCCTTTAGAGATATTCTGGGCTTACAAGACTAATGGATTCTACACCCAAATATTTACTGTACTAAGTACAAAGTACACTAATGATAGTTTTAAAATTGAATAATAACAAGATTATAATTCTAGTCGAGGTGAAATATAAAAAGAAAGAAAAATAGTATGGCTTATGTGGTAAAAAATAAGTAGGATGTTCTTTCAGTTTGAGCAGTACAGGATGTGATTAGTAACACAGATGATAAGCACTACCTTGTTAAAATCCTTCCAATCTGAGAGGAATAATTCAAATACAGATTTTTTTTTTATATGTCTGCATGCATTTGTACAGATTTAAACACTATTCCTATTGTGACCAATGGGAACCTGACCACGCTGTTTGTAAGAACATAGTGTAAACGTTACAGTGTAAAGGAGTCACTGAAGTGATTTGCTTCTTATTCAGTCCCTGCATAATACTTGAAATTTGAAATTCATGTGTACTGTGCTTCCCATTTCTCTATTTGGCATTGTCACACTTCGATAACATTTCTAAAATGCTTTGAGATCCTGTACATTTCCTAAAAGGACATGGTGCAGTCTATTTTTGAGTCTACATTTCATTGTAATACAGATGGCATTGATATATTTTTGGCATACATGTCTTTGTGGCTCTTTTGTGGCAAAAGATAGGAATGATAAGCATATTCCATGAAATGAAGATAACTTTCCAAAATGAAATGTGTATGTTATGCTCAAAGTCAGGAGGTTGACTAGAAAAGCACATCATATATCATGGAAGGTACCATCTCACCTTTACATTTTATTTCATTTTTTATTTTTATTTATTTTTTTCTTATTGAGATAGTAACTGAACAAAAATCCCATTTTGTTGGGATATTCACAGAGCAAGTCTGCTTGAGAGACCTAATGTGCTCTATTCTTTGTGCTCTTGATGGCTTTTTTTATTTTGCTTTGTTCTTCAGTAATATAGCTGCTATTAGGTAAAGGGTTGCTGTGTTTTATTTATTTCATCGGGGAAAAATCCTATAAGAGTTGGCTGATAACATGATTTCTGCCTTCTACATAATAACTTTCACCAGAAGATACATGTTTAAATTTGTCAAAGAAAACAATATACATGTATTATTTATGTACGTGATCTACAACAATTATATTCTTTTTGAGAGTACCTGTTCATTCCAAGTGAACAGCATCATATTTGTAGGTTTTGAATTGATGGGTGTGGCTCTCTGGTGTAGCTGAAAGAAGCTTATGTGGTAATATCCGGATAGAAGATGGCTTTTAAGCTCTAGTACATCACGGATCAGAGGAGCATCTGTACTGCCTGCCTGCCTGCTTCTCTGATTTATTTTGTCCACCCTCTTGGTGATACTCTTAGTGTGTTTTGTGAAGCTGAGTTTTGTATTTGCATTAATTCTATTTGTTTCATGCTAACAGAAATAGGTTAGGTTACACGGAATTAGCTTTTGATAGCAACATGTAAAGGTGAACTTTGCATTATCCTGTGTCTAGTTAAATAAATCTGCTTTCAAAGAGAAGTTGTTAAAGAAAGAACTCTGAGCTGTCTCTCTGTTTTGATACTTAATTAGGAAAAAAAGAAAAAAAAAAAAGAAAAAAAAAAGAGGGATATAGATATAAAATAACTTCATTATTAGTGGATACTGTGACTGAAGACTGGACAACAATACTTCTAATGTGCAGTGCTTCTGAAGCAGAAGATACGTAGTCATGATTCCCAGCAAGATTTTAGTCTACCACAACCCTTCTGGGGGCACGCGTACAGAAACTTATAAAAGTACTAGAAGGCGTAAAAAGTCTCTTGGAGAATTGTTCCAGAATGGATATCGTGTTAAAGCTGGACATAATAGCCCTGAAAAGGAAGAACAACATACTTTTCGAAACTCCTTGGTGTCTTTTTATAGGGTCGGCTCCTACTGGGGTAAGGTCCAACTCCAACTTTAAACATTTTCTTCAGAACTGTAGTTTGTGATTCTGTCTTTCTTGTTAGTGCTATTCTTTTTGGAAAAGTTGTTTGTTTGTTTGTTTGTTTGTTTTTGTTTGTTTGTTTCATATTTAAAATAACACTATAGGATTTCAGTTGTTTTTTTAGGAAAAATTCCTTCCCAAACTCACAATGTGACCATATCTCCAACACCTCCTCAAAGGGGTTTGGTTTTCAGCTAGAATCAAATAATTCAGTCTTAACTGAAGGCTGGAAAATAAAGTTCTGTGATGGTATGGTTATTGAGAAATTCTTATTTTGTGTGTTTTTATTATTATTATTATTATTTGCCTTTTTTAATGACTGTCATGTTAATAGGTGGATATGTAAGTTAAAGAAATGTGTAGCAGATATATTTATTAATATTTTTTTGATACACCACTATTTTAAAGGATATTCTTAGTCACCTCGATACTCTTAGTCACCTTTCAAAATTGGTCTGAGAGATTTGGATGTGTCACTTTTTCATATCCAAATTCAGTGCATAGGTTTTCAGGAGGTAGGCATCTCTAGGAGTCAGGTTGGTGTTGTGTTTTGTTTTGTTTGTCTTTGCATATCCCAGGATGACAACTCTGAACTTGTAGATACTTCCAAAAACATAGGTTGGTACATGTTTCTCTCATTACTAGAAATATCTAATTTTTGGTAGCTTAATGAAATCCAATATTTTACCAGTTAACTTTTAGTAGTTATCTGCTCTAATAAATAGAGCATTGTGCAAATAGAGCATTGTGCAAATTATTTTTAATTCTGAAATATAATTGCTTCTTTTATTCCCAGTAACCTCCTATGTTAGCTAGAAAACTAGTGGTAAAAAGAACAGAATAAGTTACACAATTTTAATTTTTCAGTGTACTTTGAAAATTGCTTGTTCATTGTTAGTAGTGACACATGTAGCTAAACAGATATTTGCACAGTAAGAAAATAATCCTGTGGTATACTTGGAGGCTCATTTGAGTCATTCATTATATCTACAACTGAAATTATTGGACTAGAGGCAGAAACTATTGAGTGAAATACTTTGTGTTATATTAGAGGAATCTGGTTTGAAAATTGTAATAGTCTTTTCTGGTCTAGAAATCTATGGATCTCATAGCTTTATCTTAGGAATTGCAGCTCAGAGAAACTGCAGGTCAGATGCATTTAGTAGCTGAAGATTTGTAAACAGAAGAGGCCTTTGATTTTGTGTGTATTTTTTTTTTCTAATTAGAGTGATTTTTTAGGTAAATTAAATATTTTGATTTTTTTTTCTTTTTATAAATTGTAGTATATAGGATTTTATCCTATTCCAGTCAGATCCCATGAGAAAATTCCCATACAAAACTTTTGCCAAGTAAAAGGTGAGTGACATGATAGAGACAAAATGGCAATTACTTCTTGAGTGTTCTATTCAGCAGCTTGCCAATTAGCTTTAGAAGTCAGGTTCCCATTAAGTGTGCAAACTAATAATGGAATTTACTGTAATACATAAGAAATCTACCCTATTTCAATTACTATTAATATCATTTAAATGTTTAGCAGTTTTATAGTTATTCCATATTAAAATAAATCTTTCCCAAGTACATAAAACCTTCCCAAATGTTACTTAGGAAAGAGATATGTACACAATTTTATGAGTAACTCACACAGCTTTTGAAAACAGAATTTTTTGTTAGTGTTTTTATTGCAGAATTTTTGTTTGTATTTTTGATGCATAAACAAATGTCATAAATTTCTGTTCCTGGTGAGTTGGTGAGCCTGAAAGAGATAATATTATCTTAGTAGTAAATGAGTCAAATTTGGGGTGGAAACAGTGAGAAAGCAAAGCATGGGTCATTGTGTTACTTATTGCATGTTATTATTTTTCAAAGCCAGGTTATTCTTTATGAACCTGTTGTTGATAAGTACTCTTGAGTGAGACTCATCAAAATCTCTTCTATTTAACTTTGTTTAATTTTGATCGTGTGGATTCATAGTAAGATACCTATTGAATAATTCAACCTATTTTTAGTCTGACAACAGTTTCACTGCAACAAGGTTATTGCTGTGAGGATTACTGTGTCATCAGCTTATGGATGCATACATGATTACAAGCGCACTTTGGCATGTCATTAATTCCAGCACCAGAATGAAGTGCTCTTCGAACTTTTCCTCGGGGAATTACTCAGTTGATTCATCATCCATTTGCTAAGTGCAGGGTGTCATGAATAACATATTAGGGGCAGACTTGTTTAATCAGTTTTATAATTACACTTTATTCCTAGACATAGCTTTTGTAGTTTATTTGAAGAGTTATTGTGAAACATCTGAATTACTTGCAGTCTTTCAAAATGCACGGAATTTGCTGCCGATGGTTGTGCAGTCCATGCTATTAAATATTTTAGTGTGTGAAACATTGATTCAAAGACAGCACCTCTTATCTCTTTCACAGCTTTAAAACTAATTATCCAAGACTGGGAATTCCCGTTTCTCCCTTGTTTCAGTTCAGCTAGTATTAGTGGATATTGCCAATAAACCACGCAGTCTTCATGTGGTTTGAAGATACCCCACTGGGGAGATGTGCACATTAGTATAATTTGCCTCTAATATGTAGAATTGTTTTGGCTGACTGATTCTGTGTTAATGGTGTTATGGGGAATAAACACTGTAGGCATAATGGATTTTATTTACAAACAGGCAGTGAACTGATGCTTACACACTCAAAACTTCAGAGCAGGATACTATAAGTACCTGGAAATAAGGCTACACCAACCTGCCAGCTGTACTCCTACTGTTGTCCAGTGCTTTTGTCTGTTTAGCTCAGAACACTTTTCAGAGCTCTTTTTAAGGCTGTTTTGGAATGTCCTGTTGTTACTCATATTCTTGAATTTTTCTACTTTAAATAGACTTCCCTACTCAACTATAAGCCCTTCAGCCTTATTTGCAAACTGTCTGCCTTTCTCACAGTGGTTTATACTAAAAATGCTACTCCCAGCCTCTGCTTGTTTCTTTGTAAGTCTAGTTACAAAAACTAAATATTTCTAAAATATTTTATTTCTTTACAAAAGATAATTATATATTAAATGTGTTTTCTATAAAATATGAAGTAATATCATATAGGATCATGGTAATTTGACTATGAAGTTTTCAATATCATCTAGAGGGTTCTCCTTTTTCTAGTGCCTTTTCATAGGCTTTATGCCTTGCTATGGCTTGATACTATGAGCATAGGAAGAGATTATTATTAAATGTCGTATTCTTTCTAGTGTGTTGAAACTCATTATTTGCAAGACAGGAAGTACGGAAAATCATTTAAAATGACATGGGTGTAGGAATCTAATAATAGTATCATTTGGGTCTTGAAAAAAGATGGAATAGTATCATTTGGGTCTTGAAAAATATTGGAAAGTATTCATATACTGTGATGGTAAGGAAAACTCATTTTCTCTTTGTTTTTACTCGCAGGTGAGCCACACAGATTAGGTAATACCCTGAGGTTTCTGAGAATCAAAATTTGATCCATTCTGTGTAATAATTCCTTTAGCTATAAAACACAACCCCACTTGTAATGTCCTACAAAAGATATAGAGGTTACATAGTGATTTTTTACAAGCTAGTTCTATTTGTAGACCAAGTAAGCTGAACTTTTAAGCCTCACCATGCATGTATGCAGACATACACACATTTAAAATTCTGAAGGGAATTCTTTAAAATAGTGCAGGCTGTAGCAAATGCATAACTTAATTTGTAAAGATTTTCTTCTTTTTCAGCAAAGTATACACTGAAGCTACAGTTTTTTGTTCTATTGTTCAATGTTGTAGCAACTAAAATATATCTTAAACATTGTAAGACTGGTAGCAAAGGTTTTACTGCTAAATTTGAGTCTTCATTTTGAAACGTTGCAATGGATAGCTCATTAACTTCTTTTAAGATGCAGTGCATTTGAAATGAAGGATTTTTCTCTGACCACTCATTTATTAAAAAGCTGCTAGGGAGTGGAGTGATGGACAGTTTCAAAATGTACATACTTTTGAATTGTACTATTTGTGGGAACTACTGCAAGTGCAGCAGAGGAATATGTCTTTCTCATTTTGAGAACTATGATCTAAAATGCTTATTCTCTTATTTCAAATAGAACTGAAACTTAGAATTATTAAGTATCTTTTTATTGCTTTTTTGCTTAGATTCCTAAATCCACTTTTTACGTTGTGAATAATCTTTGTAGATAGCCGTTAATTAAAAATAAACTATGTTTGTGATACACAGATAAGAGATATTTTCTACACTCATGGCTATTTATGAGCCTTACTGATGCAGTGAAAACTCAATAACTAACTAAACTTATTAAACAAGTATTCTTTATTACAGCACCGGGTGTAGGGGGGGATTGCTCCACCTAACACACACACACACCAAGGGTTACTGGCAGCGTGTTTATATTAGCGGGACAAATACATATTAATTTCATTTCCCCGTAAGTCTCTTGCATATTCACCAAGCCTCCGAAGAATCATTAACGTATGTTCACACACCTATTCGCATTCATACTGGAGTCCTTGGGTAGTCATCTGGTGTACTCTGGTGGTCATTTGATGAAGACCAGGAGTCTTCTAAATTCCTGACCCTTCCTTTGAGGATGGACTTCAGCAGTCAAGCCAGTTCTTTCTGGTTCTATGCATACAGTCTTTTACTCCCTTATCTTTGGGGTTGTTAACATACTAGCTAGCTAAGACCTACAGAATCAACATCCTTTATCTTGTTCCCTGTCTCATTACCAAGAGTAAAAAATAAAATAAATTTAGCAACTTTTGTAGAGTATTGTGGAGAGAAAGCCTCGATTTAACATACATCTCATCACATGCATCTTTGTTCTTGAGGGGAACCTCTGTACGTTGAGAAGAGGAAGGTTGTGCCCAAGTTAATATGTTTGCCAGGACCACCCTTTCCTTAAATTTCTGGAAAGAAAAAAGTGTTTTATAGCATTGGAAGTAGGTGAAATGTGTCAGTAAAGAGGATGTATGAGATGAAGCAACCTTGAACACAACTGTAACATCCACAGTAATATCACAGAATCACAGAATAGTCTAGGTTGGAAGAGACCTCCAAGATCACCGAGTCCAACCTCTGACCTAACGCTAACAAATCTTCCACTAAACCATATCCCGAAGCTCTACATCTAAACGTCTTTTAAAGACCTCCAGGGATGGTGACTCAACCACTTCCCTGGGCAGCCTATTCCAGTGCCTAACAACCCTTTCGGTAAAGAAGTTCTTCCTAATATCTAACCTAATATATTACACAATTTTTTTTGTAACTCTTGGCTGCACTGTCTACTAAAAATTTTTCCTCAAAGCCTTTTTTTTTTTTTTTTTTTTTAAAGTTGTGCCTGTGTAGAGTATGCTATGTACCTTTATTCATATGCCAAAGATCTGCAAACAATTTCCTATTGGTTTAAGTCTCTCTTAATAATTTAAGCCCTTAATCCTTTATACTATTTTTTCTTGCATACTGCCTTTCACTGGCTTTTCAGTTCCCTGGGAATTGCTTATTCAGGCAACCTGATTTCAACACAAAATGCTATTTCTTTGTAAAAATTGCTACTTTAAATAGAGTGTAATCTATTACTGTGCAGAATTATATAGGAGATTTTAATTTTTAGGAGAGAGTGTATGCTCTGCCTGTTCGTCTGGCTGAATTTTTGGAAATTGAGGTGGAGATAGGGACCATTATTACAATAAAAGATTTTACGTCATTAAGATTTACCAATTTAATCAGGCATATCCACAGTCTAGTTTATCTGGGTTATCAGATCTCTTGCCCATAATCTCTTATTTTTCACAAAGTGATGTGGGAGGTTGGAGGAATGAGAAGTTTATGATATGTTTGTGTCTTTGGCAGTCTGGAAGAGAAAGTTATGCGTACTAGAACTACCAGCAGAACATCAGTGGGGTATTTTTCCCCTTAGTTTTCAGCCTATATAAGCCTCCCATGGCTAAACTAAGGCTTTCTGGTAGGATACTTTAGCAGTTAAAGAATTAAGTTTAAAACAATTTGAAAAAGTCATGGTTAGAATCTTGGAACTGTTAAATATGGAAGAACACTTCAAAGGTACTTGACATTTTGTATGCTACTTTTGTTGATTTCACTGGTCACTGTCATTGGAAGTGAAATGCTGTTACAATATGGATTATTCTTTACTTTCTTTACTAGACTCTTTTTTTTTTTCTTTCTTTAATACAGGTTTAAGATTTTTAAGAGCCCTTAGACTGATACAGTTTTCAGAAATATTGCAGTTTCTGAATATCCTTAAAACAAGGTAAGACATTTCCTTATGTATTGAGTATTGATGGCAGAACAGAAATGGCTTTTGTTTGTGGTCCTAGGAATTATTTTCTTTTCTGGGGAAAAAAAATTAAAATAAATAAAGAAAAGACACCTACTCATTATCTGTTCTTTAAAACTTTTATTTTGCTGATGAATGATTTACCAGTGTAAGCATCTTTTTCCATGTTATCTGTAGAAAGTTTTACTTGGTATATCTGACGTAGACTGAATGCAGATAAACTAAAAGTTGAATGAATTACAGAGCTCTTCATTGATTAGATATTATTTCTTTTCACATTATCATTCAGTATTCCACTGCCTTGCCAAAACAGAAATCGAAATTCAAACAATGGAACACAGCTAAAAGAAAAATTAGAATAATAATCATTATTTTACACTCATCTGTCTTTACTTTGTGCTTATTGTTGTTAGCATTCCTTTCAAATAATATTTTATATTTCCCCAGTTAACTTTCTGGTTTTCACTGATTCTTTGAGCCATTAATATGTGATAGTTG
Source organism: Oxyura jamaicensis (assembly GCF_011077185.1). Taxonomy (NCBI): domain Eukaryota; kingdom Metazoa; phylum Chordata; class Aves; order Anseriformes; family Anatidae; genus Oxyura; species Oxyura jamaicensis. The sequence goes on from NC_048898.1 coordinate 13,362,531, forward strand.
TGTACAAAAAAGCACAGCTTTGAACAAAAGATCATTTTGAGCAGCAAAAAAGGAACCTTCCCATGCCTCACAGTAGTAGATGCTTGGCCTTTCATCATTTTCTAAATTACTCCATCTGAAGTATTGAACCTAACTTCCAGCAGGTACTGTAAACTCAGTTCCATTCTGAACTCCTATGCTCTCTCTACCAGTTGAGATTCATTTGTGAGGATTTAATATGCAAATAGCTGTCTACATGCTACGCTAATTAGTAGTCATGGGCAAATAGATCCTTCAATTTTGTGGGCAATCGTGGTACACAGCTGTTTCTTCATTCCTGAATCTTAAAATTATTTCCTGTGCTCTGGAACTGTCAGACTCTCTCTTCAGCTATGTGAAATCCAGCTGTTGTCAAGTAGAGAAAATAATAAACATACAGGATAGAGCCTGGTAGCTTAGAATGTTACAGGTCTGGTAAGGAAAGGGATTAATATGTACAGGAGCACAGACTATCCAATAAGTTTGCAACACACTGAACAATCTCAACAGAAGACATAGCAATCAATAGAAAAGTCCCAAAAGCTCAGAGTTTTGGATAAAGGCTAAAAGTCCCTTTCAAATGTGGTAGATTTGTAAAACTCCAGATTCATAAATGAAGGGATAACATATTAATTAGGTTTGGTTTATTCAGAGCACACTTATTCAAAATTGACCTGTTCATTCAAAATTAACTCTTAGATTAGTTATCATCTCTGTAATTATCTTAGCAGAATGCCCAAGTATCTGTAAAACCCAAATGCTGACTATTAGAAAGTTTGTAAGGCAGAACTTTCTGATGTGACTGTTTCAGTTTACTCAGCCGATAAAACCCTCAGCAGTTCATCAGCAGCCAGTGTCTCAAAACATTTTTTTATGTCTCTCCCTGTTCCTAGTTCTTCAATAGAACACAGCATCATCTGCTCTCATGTGTATCTCACTTAATAAGCCCGAAATGAACTTAATAATTGGGATTGCTATTGATGTTCACAAAGCAGCATTTTGTAAAGTGGATGAGTCAAACTACAACAAATGGACAAAGATTCTATTAATTTTAGAAAAAGTTTTTAGTTACATCTGACATGTTAGTGCCTTCTTTTTTTATTTATTTTACATGGATTTGACTTGCAGAAAGTAAAAAAAAAAAAAAAAAAAAGAGTTTGTTACTACTACTGATAAATTTAAATAAGATTTTTTTTTTTTTTCAGCATATTCTAAACTACCGCCATAAATAAAACCAATTTAGCAGAGATGGTCTGAGATATGTGAATATGCTGTTACAGTACCAAAATACTATTTTCTTGGCCTATTTCTGCATTATTAATCTTTCAGGGAAGCAAAAAAGCACTTTTTGCAAGTGGACAATCTTTAGTAGTTTTTCAAGAGATAGAACATTTAAGCAATTGCCCTCATTATTTTTTTTTTTGCTTAAATAAAATTTACTTATCTAAAATTCAGCAGTTTCAATTACAGTAGCCACAAAATCTTATTGTTACCTTAAACTCTTATTTTGTATTTCATACTTTTGACCAGCTACTGCAACATTGTTTTGTCGAGTTAAAAAAAACATATATATATATAAAAAAATCTCAAATTATGCTCAGTTAAAAAAAAAAAGGAAGAAAAAGAAATTTCACCTATTCTTGCAATCAATTTCTAATTTTCAATGAATTTTTCAACATCATAGATAATTTATGTATATAAATTTATGTATATAAAATCAAGGGACTAATGACAGAATTTGAACTGTTGAACTAAAATATCAAATTCTGTATATCATTACTAGCTCTGAAATGATATTAAAGAAAGAAATGAGCATCTATATAAAATTATGCAAAAAAAGAAAAGAAGGTAGTTCTTTGTTTAAGGTGAGATGTGTTAATATGAAAAATGTGGGAATAATTAATCTAAAGGCATTTTTGTGTGCTTGAAACTAATAAAAAATAACTACTGACAGGACAAAAAACTCATAGGGTATGAAGGGCACTGCTATGTTTTTAATATTTGGTGCAATTAGAGAAGAAGCTCTGTCCTCCTTGTCCTATTTCCTTCATTAAATAAAAGATTTTACTTTAAATGCAAATTACTACTGGTTACTGATTGGGATATGAGGATTAAAGGAACACATCTCAGCCACTCAATAGACAAGAAGGGCCATACGAAATACTAGTGTCCAAAGTAAGAAGTTAAACACTGCAAAAACAGAGGCAGTGAGAAGACTAGCAAAGTAGTGATAATTATGATAATATCTTAAAAATTATCAATTATATTTGAAAAGAATCTATATGAAAAAAGCAAAGGTTGACAGTGGTCTAGTAAGAAACAGTACTCTGCCTATTATCTATTTGTTTTCCTAGTTTGAAATGAAGTGAATCTTACTCATATATATATATATATATATATATATATATATATTTTAGTTCCCATGTTTATGAAATATAAGGAATTGTGTGTTGTTGAGTTGAAATTTTCTCTCCTCCACTGTTTTCTAATATTTTTCAACAAAACTACAGGGACTTAGGACTCACAGTAAGGGATTTTGCACAGATGTTGGGAAGAGCTTAAAGAGCAGGAAAATGTTTGTGACTAATCCTTCATCTATATTTAGACTGTGGTAGAAACAGGAGTATTTCATAGAGGACAGAGAAGGTGCAATTCTTAATAAACTTGCAAAATTAAAATGGATCAGACAAGTTATGTAAATAGTTATTTTTAATGGCTGCTAGCATTTCCTTGTATTACAGTAAAATGTGGAGACCAGCTGACACATTATTGCATCAGGAGTTTCTCCTGGCCTAAATTCAGGTGAAGGATGATATTTAGCCATTCATAATGGAGCTTTGCATCAGCATGATATTTATCATTTTGTTTAATCTTGGAACATATGGGTTAGAGTCTTATGCTATGATTGAATGCGATCATCAACAAAATATGAATATTAATCAACCATACCTTCAGAAAGTGAAACAAAGAATGTTTTGATGTGCATGAAAATTAATTAATTGCAAAACTGAAGTTATAGCATCGTAATTTTGAATACAATAATCATTACAGCAACTATGCATCTTTCCTAGTCCCTACAGATGCCACCTTCATCAGCTGTAATTCTTAAAAAATATCTCCAGTGGAGCTAATGTCTGCTTTATTTCCAAAGTTCATTTCTCAACTTTGTTTAGAAATTAATGTATGATAGTGTTAAACATTGATAGTGAGTTTTTCCCTATTTTTCTTCTTTTGGAACATAGTGTTTTGGGAATAATAGGGATTTTTTCTGAGGCTTCTCTCTATCTTAGATGTGTTTTCAAAAACAAAGGACAGCTGCTTTCAATACAATTCCATGAATGGTTAAGATCATTTAGGCATAATAATACATGAACTTCAGTTCATTGCATATATATTGAATATCCTTCCTAGCTTTTCAAAACATAGTGATTTTTGTAAGAACAGAAGGATAAAGCTTTACCTATACCTCATCCAGAGGCTGTTAACTATGGCATTTTCCTGCTGAACTCAGAGTGAGGTCCTTGCTTCAAAATCAATTCTGATTACAGTAGGGCATATACTAATCAGTGGAACTAAAAAGAGTTTGTTTCGTTTCTCTGGAAGGTTTCTTTTTTATTTTATCTTGTTAGGAGTCCAGATGTAGCTAAGGTTTCTATTTGTCCTTCTGCTCTCAAATCCATTTGAATTTTTCTAGTTTGTTTCCCTTTCAATCCATTTGTTAGCTCTTTTAAACCATCTAAATTACACAAATGTGGTCTTTGCAAAGACAAAAATAATAGATGTTTTGCATAACCCATTGATTAAGTGTTTTTTTTTTTAGGGAGCCTGGTTCTGTTCAGAAATCATCATGAGAATCTTTCAGTCTAAAATATATAGTCACATGCAAGTACATAGTAAAAATGAGTGATAAATTTCAGTATATGCTACCTTTTTTTTTTTTTTTTTTTTTTCCCTCCACAGTAATTCCATCAAGCTCGTGAATCTGTGCTCTATATTTATCAGCACATGGCTGACAGCAGCTGGGTTCATACATTTGGTAAGTATGTTTCAAAATATTTCTTTGTCTTTTTTTCATGGATCACCTTCTATTTGAGCTATATATTTGGGTTCAGCAATAGTTAAGTATGAGGCTTGAATTGATGCAACTTCTTGAACGATTGCAATTTACCAGTAGGTGGCAATGTTTCCTAAGTAACTACCTGAAAGTGCTTCCTGGAATGAGTTGGCAAGAGCCTGAGTTGAGGTCCTGGTAAATCAATGGTTGTACCAGGAAAAATAAAATAAATAAATAAATAAAACTGTATTTCCACAAGGGGTAACAGGATTACAAACTTTCGGGGTAGCATGCCTTTCATCAATTTTATTTATTTATTTATTTATTTAATCTTAAATTTCATTCAGTCTCTTTGGATGCATCTTTCACTAAATACATTTTTTTTTTTCATAAATTCTAATTCTGCACTTAAAAATACCTGAAAAAATGTAAAATACTTAGTATAGAATTATGTATGTTTTCATAAATTTTAATATTCTTTTATATGAAAGGTATATGTCAATAGTATGCATTTAAAACAAATAGCTTTTCCTAAATTATTTAATCATTGTAATTAAACATATTTAAGTATTTGAAGTATTTGTACACTAAGGACATTTTAAGACCAACTTAGAATAAGAAAAATTTTGAGGTGCTAGTAGTAATGAGTTATTCTGGAATGGTTTTGGAGTAATACTATAATATGATGATATGGGTATAATCTACAGTAATTTAATTAACTTCACTTGAATTACCTTGTGCTATGTTCACCTATATAACATTAAATTCAGTTGTTTATCTTCTAGTTATCCCAGAAGTCATTTAGAATAGAATAAAATAGTTCAGTTGGAAGAGACTTAGAAACATCAAGTCAAGCTCGCTGGCCACTTCAGAGCTAACCAAAAGTTAAAGCATATTATTAAGGACATTATCTAAATACCATCTGAACATTGACAGGCATGGGGCATCAACTGTCTTGCTAGGAAGCCTATGTTTGTGTGTGTTTGACCACCCTCATTGTAAATATATTTTTCTAGCGTGTAGCCTGAAAATTCACCTGGCACTGCTTTGTGCCATTCACAAATGTCCTATCAATGCTTACCAGGGAGAAATGTTTGGCATTTAACTCTCCAGGCTTCCTACTGTGGAACAAATTTTAATAGAAGTTATAGAGTGTATACTCCTTTCCCACTGATAAATTTATAACTTACCTTTGTCACATACAATAGCTTTCCAATAACAATTGGAAAAATGGAAGTGAGGTAGTGCATCATGAAACTTAGTATGTCACTAATGCTATTAACAACTGCATGTTTGAAAACAAAAACATTAAGCAGTATGATTGCATTAGAAATAATATAGACTGGAAAATATCTGAACAAACTGGTATGAAATGAACTCTATTGTTCTTTTTAAATAATTTATTTTATTTAGTAGTGATTGGAAAAAAAATGTTTTCCATAAATAGTATGAGTGGCAAGACTACACATATTGGCAAAAGAACTGTAAGGCTATAATAAGGACAGGCTTAGGTTCTCTGTTTCTTCAAAATAAATCACAGGAAAGGATCCAGAGTTTATATTACATGCTGACATATATTTCTTTATCAATAGAGTTAATTTTTGTTACTTCTTTAATTATTAATTATATATTATCTTGTACGTTTTAGGTGGAGAACTCAGGGGATCCATGGGAAAATTTCCAAAATAATCAACAGCTAACATATTGGGAATGTGTTTATTTACTGATGGTTACAATGTCCACTGTTGGTTATGGAGATGTTTATGCAAAAACAACCCTTGGTCGCCTTTTCATGGTCTTCTTCATCCTTGGAGGACTGGTAAAATAATAATTTTATTACTTATCATTTATTCCTTTTACCTTAAAACTTGACCTTGTATATCTCAGCGTATAATTGAAGAAATAATATCTGGCATAGTAAATTAAAATTAATTATTAAACTCTTAAATAAGTTTAATGCACACCATATTTTTTCTGTATTTTAATATTTGGCAGAACTTGTCAGTTAGTGGAGTCACAATTGTTATTGTCTCATTTAAATGCATAATGCATATGAATACATCAAGTGCTTTAGCATTTCCACTTATAAACTTCTTCCTAGTTTTCTACTTTCCAGTGACTGAGTGTAGGGGCATTTTTTGAGGATGCTGTTGTTACTTAAAGGCACTTTGCGGTTTCAGAAGTCTACCCACCCTTCTGTGTTCCTTCCCAGAATTCCAACAAACACTGTGGCTTTGGACTGCCTTAAAGAGCAGCTTGCCTGATCCTGATGATGGCAAACCACGTTCTCTTTAATTTCAAACATTCTTTCATGTCATGTAGCACAATTTTAATTCACAGTTTATCATACAAAGCATGGACATAACCAGTATCCTTTTATATCAGCAAATTCTGGTGTTCTTTGTCCTGTATATACATAGCACCAAAGTTGCTACTTGTCTTGTGTCAACTTTTCTATTATATATCAATATTAATAATATTATGGGCCTGTTGCAATGTTTCTCTCTAAAACAGCAAGGTTTATTTTACTATTCATACAGTGCAAGGTAAGTGCTTTAGAGATGACTAACAATATATATTAATTCACATACATACACGTGTATTGTTATTTTACTCATATATTGATTTCATATATACATACATCTTACAAAGGTGATATGTATATAATTGATGTTATGAATGTCATGTATGTCAGACACACAAATATATATATACGTATTCCCATCTATGTTTATTGACATATGAAGAGAGAGACCATGCCAACTGGCAGTAGCTCTTCGAAGTATCCAGCCACAAGGAAGATGTTTGTTGGACAAAACATGGCAGAATATTTTTTTTCTCCTTAAAACCTTTTTTTTTTTTTTTTTTTCCCTATCATATGTTATTCCAATCCTTTTAAAAAACATGAACTTTTTTTTTCCTATTTTTTTTTTGGGGGGTGGTGCTGACTGTTTTGTTTCTCAGCAGGGGGATCGACCCTGACTACATCTTTTTGTCTTTGTTTAAATCCTAATCACAGGGGAAAGTCTGTCTTTAAAACAGAAATGCAACCGTTATAGTAATGCTTTTTTTTTTTTTTTTTTTTTTTCAGTGGAGATGGATGTTTTTTTTCCCCTCCCTTTACAGGAAGAATTAAATATACAGTTACGTACAGTAATGATTAGATAGCAGTTTGAATTCATTTTGTTCGTTTTGTTTTGTGAACCCCTTTTTTCCTCTTTTGACCATTTTCTTAATTTATAAAGTATACAACTTCTCCAAGATCAACTTTTACATTGAACCCTCATGTTTTGTTTGATAAGAACTTTTACATTTTTAAAATTTTCTTTTTAAACACCTTCCCAGATCTAATTCTTTTGCATTTTCAGATCTTAAAGATATATATCTTCTGAAAATATTCATCATCCCCCTTTCTTTGGCCTCTCTTTTTAGTCTTTTCTTCTGTCTCCTATCTTCTTCTTAGGCCATGTTTGCCAGCTACGTCCCTGAAATCATAGAGTTAATAGGAAACCGCAAGAAATATGGTGGTTCCTATAGTGCGGTTAGTGGAAGAAAGTAAGTATCCCAAGAGGCTCTGCTGCCTCTGCTGCAGTAGAACACTCTCTGCATGCCATTTTCTTTTTTTTTTGTTTGTTTTTTGTTTTTTGTTTCATGCATGTAGGCAATGTTTGCTCGCTACGTGCCAGAAATTGCTGCTCTCATCCTTAATCGGAAGAAATACGGCGGGACTTTTAACTCAACTCGAGGCAGAAAGTAAGTCAAAAAAGACCAGGTGTGGTTGTGTGACTTTGAACAGCCCCTGAAGGTGGTAATAGCTGACTTACAGCTTAAAAGGCTGTATTACTTGACATCAGATGTTACCACTGGAGAATTGTCACACTATAGAGACCTGGGCTATGCTATGGTACAAGTCACAACATTTTGGCCCTGCTTCAAGAGAACCTGGATATCACTCAGACTACAAAACTCCAGTCTGCTGTTTTGTAAAATAAGACATTTATGTTGTTCAAGTTATTCCATAACTCTGTCAAATAATAATAACTCAAATAACTCAGTAATAGTACTGTTTCAATATGAAAAATCTTCAATAAGAAATCTGTCAATAAGAAAAATATTCAGAAAACAGATTCAGATTTCATGCACCAACTATTAACTGCAAATGCATATTGCACAAAATCATAGTTTTAGCATCTATGACGAGAGGTTTTTAAAGTGATTCTCTTCCACTAACCTTGTAAAGTCTATCTTAAGACGAGAAAGTAGTAGTCTCAGTATCAATGAAGTATGAGAAAAAAAAAAAAAAAAGTAATATTTTTGGCTTGTAGCAACAGCTAGCTTTTATTAGATCACATTAGTTCATTACATTTCTTTTGAAAGCCTGTTTCTTTACCAAGTTAAAACTAGCTCTTTCTGGCATTCCCAGCATCTAGATCTGATGGTGTATAGCCTTTAATGAACTAGATGTACTTGTAGGTATATTATTTTCTTCTTTATATCACCATTAACATTGCCATCCTCTGTGTCATTACATATCATTATGAAATTCACTGGTAGAGATACATTTGTCCTGAACAACAAGTTATATAAAATCCCTTCCATAGAACAATAGGAAAGATCTCCAAGAAACATATCTAATTAATTGTCCCTCTCTGTACTTCAAGCAGATATTTTTTTCACCTTGTTCCTTTCAAATCATCACCTATGCATCATTTCATAGATGTGTATTATGGTTAGTAAATTCTTTTTCCTCTTTGTGGAGCAGAAAGACTGCAAATGCCCCACAGAGCTAATTCAAGAGTTCTGATTTACATTGCCAAGTAGATAGATAGATCATTTTTGTTTGTTTGTTTGTTATATATTATAATACTGTTTAATGAATAATAGGCATATAAATGACAACTTCAATAATTATATTTTTAAGCTACCCTCAAATGTCTAAAGTTTTTTTTGTTTGTTTGTTTGTCTGTTTTCCTGGCAAACACTAATGTTGGAAACTTGCACTGTATTTCTAAAAGAAGCGTCATTAATTTTCCAAAATGTTTATTTGTAACAGAGGCCTACTCAGCTTCATACTTCTATTCATACCTGTTTTCTCAAGAGAGGTTTTTCAAATGGAGAATTTACATTTTTGGTTTTGAAGCTACAGAAGAGTTACGGCAGATGTAAATATGGCTTTAAAACTATTTTGCATACAGAGTTGTAGTCTTCCCCCTTTTACATTGTCACTAGTACCTAGCATTGCTCAGATGTCTCTGAACTTGGACTTGATCTTTAGTCAGAAACCCACATCCTGAAAACCTCAACTCTAGATCAAAGGCTTCCTAATAGCTTTGGGGCATGCTTCATTTTAATTTCTCACGTTTTCTTTTTGTCTTTATGTGCACTATCTGTTTGTTTTTAGCTCACTGTCATTAGTGCTTTCTCTGCAGACCTCTGCTGCCCACATAACTTGTCAATTGGAACTCAGCTCTGTCATCAACATACAAAATGTTCAATTTACTTTATGCATTGTTTTTTGGTTCAAATGTTAATTACTAAGTAGTTAAAATAAGTCTTCTGCTCATGTGGGTCTTTCATCAGAGAATCTAAGCTTGGGAACTGCACAGTAAAAAGCTATTAACAATCCCTGTTTGATGTTGCTTTTGCAGTCAGTAGAACAAGATTGATGAAATGTTATGTTTGGCCAAAATTTAAGTTTTCATTTGGAATTCAGTGATGAGAGAATGGATTGTCAGAACCAATAAGTTTTCCTTTGCTTGGGACATGGGCATGTGGTAGTAATTAGCAATATAAGGTCTTTAGTTGAACAACCAAGCATAGATTCTGGCAGCAAACATAATGAGAAACTACAGTTGTTCTATTTCTAATGTCAGAAAATTTTCAGATAAATGCATGTAGAAAATGAAAGCAGCTAAATTTTGTTGAAAGAGATTGTTTCAACTCTTAAAATAGCAAATGTGTGTAGTTTTAATTTTTTATCCAAAATAGATAAGTATATGGAATCTGCTTTGTAGTATTTATATATAAAATATGTCCTCATGAAATATGTCTGTGGAATAACATGTGTCTATATGATTATTAAAATTTAGATGGGTAGTTAAAATTAGCATCTGGTTTCATATCTTTTAAGGATTGCTTTATTACTACAAAGAGAGTCTTGCTAAAGATTTGTAACTTCCTAAAGGGAGGAAAAAAAATGAAAACACCAGCAATTTTAATCTCACATTTCATTTTATTTTTTTTTCAGCCAGTAAGGTCCCCAAAGGTCTCATAAACTCTATAGGATAAATTTCCCACAATAAAGAAACATACTTCTCTCTCTGTATGCAATTATCACTAGTTAAATCTACTAGATACTTTGTTACAAAATTCCACAGGGATTTTTTTATTTTATTTTTAATTTGATTTATAATCACTGCTTAATAATGTATTCCTGTAATGAGACTTCTAAGGTCTCACAGAACCTAAAGTAGGAATACAATTACAGCCTTTGACTGAAGTTTCATCTGTTAAAACAGCAACAGTACTTGCTGTCGCGTATACGGCAAAATGCATACCAACATATCTATATAAAATGTGACCAAGATCATACATACACACTTGATGACAGGCATCATTTGATGATTAATTGTCACCATTGCAATCAAATGGGAAAAAAAAAAAATAGATAAAGTTACCCAAAAGGATAATAATCCTTGTCTTGAATTTCAGATTTGTAAGCGGTGAGACCTAATAGGTAATGAGATTAGTGTTAAGCAGCTGCTTTGCTACTGTGCACAGATCAGTTCATCAGAAGACTCTCTAAAGGTTTTACTGTGCCCTCATACACCGAATCAGATAGTCAGTAGAAAAGAAAAAAAGGGTTTTCTAAGTTTAGTTAGTTTAGTTTTACGCAAAACAATATTTTCTTGCAAGGATCACCGCTAAATAAAAATGACATGGAGAAGACCAGGCTATAATTACAAAGACAGAAAATTATTTTGATATTAAAATAAATAAATAAAAATCTAAGATATCTAAGATGTAACCGTAAAATGAAATTCAGACGTAAGAAGCAATCAGAACTTGAAAAATTTTGGTTTTTGCATGTTCCTAAGAGGTATCTTAGGATAACAATAGACTAACCTCCTTAATTTTCTAAGTTTCTACATAGTTTCTGTTATATCACATGAGCCACTACTGCTCACATCAGTTGCTACTGCTGTTTCTACTTCCTCTCTCCATCCATTTCTGTGGATTAATTCTGTAGTATATGATTTTACATTTTGTGGAAATAATTTTTGCAAAGCAGATAATGCATGTTATATTCTTTATATATTAGCCAGTGTTTTACTGATATAATAAAATACTTTTAGTATTATAGAAAAATACTATTTATTTTAATAGACTGGTAACTACCTGACAGAATTTTTGTGAGACTTAATGAGTCAAGTTTATGCTTTCTGAAGATGATGAATGCTTTTGAAATACAAAGTAGACAGAAACTTATAATGAAAGTTAAATTCTTATTAATTGCTTCATCACTAAGCATAATGTCATCACAGAGAAGAATATCTGCAATATTCTATAGGACATAGAATCTTATTAACATAGACTTACATAAAATCTGCTTAATGCAGAAGATGAGGAAATAAAGTAAATGTTCAGTAAATTAGTGAAAAAACTATTATCATTAATAACTAGTGTTTTTAGTAGATAAAATACTGGAGATAAAAGCTAGATGTAACAAGTTGTGGGTTGGAGAAGGAAAAGATGTGATCTATTTATTTCCATATTATAAAAGCTATACAAAGGTCTAGATTAGACATCAGCTTAGAAAATAATATGTATATAAAAATAATTTGTTTATAAAAGCAGGGGAGCTTTTATATATATATATATATTTTGGTTGGATGGTTTTGACATTTGTTTTCATCACTAACAAACTGAAATGATATACAGTTTGAATGTTAATGATATTAATATTTGCCATTCTTTTGAATTTACTCATTTATTTGAGAATCAAGATTGTTCCTAATTTTTTTCATTTTTGTATTCATGTGTTCATATGATCAGACTAGATTTTAATTTTGTGAAGTATTTTCCATTTGAAGGCATTAGCTTTTTGTAAGTTAGCCTGCACAAAGCTCTAGAAAACAGATGTAAACAACATTGGTAAACTGATGGACTGAAAGAGGGTCTGGATAACAATGTGTTTTGTTTGTTTGTTTTTCCATTATTTCCTCTGCATTTAATTATTACCTTTTAATTTCATGGGCTAAAATGTTTTTCCTTTTGTATGCAATGTTCCTATCAGCTCCAATGAAAACTCTTTATGAGGCAGCGACATGGATTCACGTGAATATAGACAGTGAAAGGGAATTTTATTATTATTTGTTGGCCTGATAGTAAATAAACTTAACTTTGTTAAATTTTCAAAAGATGTTTTAAATGATCGTGACACCTTACTCTAGTTAATGTTTAAGATTAAACATTGTATTTTAATGCCATCACAGTTCTTTACTGTATAAGCTATTCAAATCTCCTGTTTCCCTTCTCTCATGATCTGCTCTGCTTCCCAGAGATTTTTTCAGATTTCTGAAGTTTACAAGCCATAAATTAACAAATCATCAGTATGTCAATGGGAAGAATCATCTGTTAGAGATTCCTTCCAGAAGGAAATATGGGGTTCAATAACTAAACTTCACAGAGAAAAATAAAAACTGCAGACAGATAGATATGGTAAACAGAAAGACAAACAGATAATTTAAGTTGACAGTCCATCTTGGATTCATTAGACATTTGAATTTGATTAAAAATTATAACTTTTTTTTAAAAAGCTTTTCCAAATACTTTGGCAAAGGTCCACTTGCAACAGTAATGAGACACAGCTCCAAAGAAAGTGACATTAGATTATATTAAATAATTTGATACAATATGTAAGATACTATTTTCCAGTGGGATGAGACTGTAATAAGAGAATGTGACATGGATTGCGTTGTGATCCCCAGGGGTGTCTCTATTTCCCATCTGCTAGCCATTCTTCTAATCCCACTGTTTCAAATGAAGTCTCACTTAGTGATAAAGAAAATCTCATGAGTGTTAAATAGACTGACAGATAGAACTAATAGGACAGACTTTTCCCCTCATTTTTCCATACTTATTAAACTATATCCATTCTTGTGAAAGCAAGAAGGGAAGTGTGGGAAGTGATATATAACAATATTATGACTTTTTTTTTTTTTTTTTTGAGTCTTCTAGATCTTAAATCACGTTCAAATCCTGAATAATTTTATACTTCTAGTTAAAAGTGTAAAAAAATTCAACTTCTTTCCTTCTCTCTGCCTAAACTTTGAAAAAGCTTTTTTGGGTTAGGCATCAAAGTAGCAGTTGTTGCTGTCCAAATTTTTCCCAAGAAAGACTGACTCTGTTCTATAAATTTGCCGATTTACCATGTTCCACAAAATATACAAGCCATGATTTTCAGTGTGGACATTCCAGGAAAGTGAACACGAGATGCCAGAAGTGGTGAATTAATCAGCAAATTTTAAGGAATTATGACATCTTTGTTTCCTCTCAGGTGCTCTTGCAGAAAATCAGTCATGACACTTTGGGGTGATTTCAATGGAAAGAAATGCACTGGCTCTGGTCATGAATGAAATGCTCAAACATTTTAAAGCCTTTGCTATCTTCTGCATTGTCTATAAAGGCTTATTGAGCATTCCAAAAACCCGTAAGGCAACTTTGAAGAATAATGGTGGAAGCATAACAATTAATTCAGAAGAAAATGTAAGGAATTTCATAAATAATAACAGGGTGTGTCTGGTGTCTGATAACGTGCTGCACAAAATAGTACAAGACAGCCTAGAGTTTTATGTGATTATAGTAGCAGATTAAAGTTTGTTTGCATGTGAGATGATAACAGTGGAGATCTGGTTTACTCCTGTGTTGCATTACAAGCTTTCTAGTATGGACCTCCTGTATATGCAATAACATTTAACAGTTTTAACTGTTTCTTTTTATACTAAATTATGCACTAATTTCTCATGGTGATGTAGCTGTGTTGTGTCTAATGTGGTATTTTTGTGAAAGTAAAAGTACTGTAGATAGGGATGATAGTACCATCAAGACTGAATGAAAGAATGAGTCTTCATCCTTTGAATTCGAGGAAGCCTCTTATCTAAACCAGACCCCAGCAGAAACAAATTACTGTACTTTCTTATTGTTATGGCAGTTTCATAGCCATGCATCAAGCTAAGAATATTAACTTTTCTTTCTTAACTTGCTTTATAGACAAGTGGTGCACAAGTTCTTAATAACACAAGGTAATTTCATTTAACTGTACCTGAGCAAGGAAGCTGAAATAAAGAAGCTCACAGTGAATCACTTAGGAGAACATGCTATTGCAAACGCACGTAGATGCACACTGTAATATGCAGTTTAAACAAAGGAATGTGCCATTTATCCAGGAATAAAGTCACTGAAATGCACTCTATAAGGCTTTTCTCTAGTACAAATCTCACTTTGGTGGGCAGGAAATATTTAAGAACCTACATAACAGAATTCTTCTGTATTATTTCTATGTGGTTCAGAAAAACACTTTCTAGCATTTAAGTGTTGCCAGTGACATACCACCAATATTCATTGAGCGAGACTGAAATCTGAATATATATGTGTGCTTGCCACAGTTTTGTAGCTGTCATAATTCACAACTGATCAGGGTCTTGTATGTGGCTGTACATTTGTTGCGCCCATTAACATGTTTGAGTTTAAGAAATTGAAATGATTTCTTCTTGGTTCTTAATACATATAATGATCACACAGTAAATTCACGTCTGCATCAGAGGTAACGTTTAAATTAGCAACATTAATGATTTTCTGTTTATTTTAATCTGATGTATGATCCACTGACCTATATAGTATAGTCTATACTGAATGTATATCTTGCACTTTTGAGTGTTTTCTGATAGTAACTAATTCCTTTTTCTTCACGCACAATGTGTGAAAGAGTCTGAAGAGCGTGGAACCTGTTGGAAAGAATAGATAGTTTCTATGAGAGAATAGAGAGTTTACAGATCACCACACATCTGTTTGCTCACCTTTCCTCCCCAGTGGGATGGGGAAGAGAATCAGAAGAAAAAAAAAAAAAAAAAAAAAAAAAATAAAAAAATGCAGGTTGGTGGGGTTTTTTTTTTTTTTTTTTTTTTAATATATATATATATTTTCTTTTGTCCAGAAGTGTCCACTCCAGGTGGATGGTTCTCAGTATTTGCTTTTGTCATATATGTAATACATAGTCAAGATTTTTTATTGTTGTTTGTTTTTTACGGTTAAAATTTTGTAATATATTATTCTGGCTATTTGAAAGTCTCATTGTACGCATCGGCTACAGCCAATATTAGCAATAAGTGGTCCTTAGAGCTTCATCAAGTCTTCCGTGAAGAAAGAGAAAAACATCAAATCATGATTGTACATCACCTATTACTCTGTCTGTATTAGTCTGAGAGAGGAGTTTATATCAAAATAAGGCATGTGTTTGACTAATATGGGGAGAGACACAAGCACAAGTGTAGAATTGTCAATTGAACTGAATTAATAGTATCTTAATATTGGGGTAAATCATAAAAGCACAAGCAGCTAGCAATGTATAATACATTAGTATATTTAAAGAATTCTGATCTAACAGATAAACAAGAAGATCATATCTACAGAATATGTTGACATTTATTGACTTCTGTTAGGAAGACAAAGTGACTGGGACCTGTCCTTTGTTGATAAAACAGCACTTAGACTTTAGAAGGACATGTTGATTTCAACCACAGCAGTCTGCTACTGGTATGCAAAAAAAGAATTGAGATGGTTGATAGTTGAAGGTATAATCAGAAAACTAAGCAGAAAGATGATAAAGATATCTGAGCACATATATTTGATATAAATATTATAGTTTTATAGAGACATCTGGATCAATATGTGCCATATATCATTTAGTTACTTGACAAGTGAACACTGTATTCAACTGAATGATGAACAGAATTTTCTATTTATTATCTTTGATTTATTATGACAGACTAGTTAAAGTGAGTTTTTCAAGTTCTTTATACTTGTTCCAATAAAATGGATATAATTACTTTCAAAATAAACAGGCAAAAGATTTACATTTTGTACATTTTTTTTTGTGTCCTCTGAAGGAAGAACCACGTAAAGATCCTTTTTGAAGAATCGTGTTCACAGTGGATCTGTTTTCATTTACAGTGCTATTTACATGGATTAAGCATATGTTCTCAATTATCTCATGTTGGAATTCTAGATGTTTTAGCTTTTGCTTGTTTCATTTTTTCTTCCTGAAACTATTTGTATTTGTGGTGGGTAGGGACCTTATATCAGCAATATTGTTTACGTTACAAGGAGCTATTTTATTTTTAGATGATGTTTCATTACTTGAAGTACTTGAGAGGAAAAAAATAAGATAATGTAGAGAATTTCAGCTGGGTAGAATAATTTTCTTATATAAGTGTACTCTTCTTATGTATTTGGTAATTAATGACCATTAGGTAATTTGGTAATTAATGATCATTAGGAAGATGGATATGGGAGAAGAACGGATTAGTCAGACACTATTGCCTGATAACAACAACAAAAAGCCTGATAGACTTTGTATTCTCTGTAAAAGATTATTTTTGCAACATTGCAATTGTGTAGTATGGATTTCCATTCTTATATTAACCAAATTTCACTTCTGATGCAGTTGCACTGACATCTGTTACTTTACAGAAATAGTAGTACTCCTGAATACTTATCAGCAATGAGAATGTCTAAAATAATGAAGTTTGGTTTTCAATATTATAGGGGAAATTCTAAATTTCATTTTTAAATAACAAACAGAAAATAATAATTTAGATGAATGCTGTATTACTTTTGAGGATTTTGATAAACAAAACCTAAATACAGAGGTTAGACATTTCTGTTGAACCAAAATTATTAATACAGTATTTTCCTACCAAGCACCTCCAGCTGCAAGCAAAAGCTATCCAATATATTGGCTTTACTTTACCTCGTGGTGCATGCAAAAACTGGGTGGTGCATGGAAAGGGAATGATTGTTGGCACAAACAGAGGAAGCTATAAATCTTCAGATCATACACAGGACAGATTGCAACAATATAAGGTCTCTTAGTTTTCTAAGATAATGTCCTGAATAACTCTCTCTGGGCAAATAGGAAATCTGTTTTCAATTTCTGCTACTTCTAAGCAAAAATATAATTTATGGTAAAAGGAGATTTCTTTGTGGGAGTTTCCAACCAAAAATTAATGTTAGTCTCTCATCAGAAAACATAGTTTGAAAACCAGGAGGGTTTTTTGTTACAATCATTGTTCAGGATGCTGTCTTGCACTATATAAGAACAGCAAAGAGAGGAAGAAAGGATAATGCCTAAATAACCCAAAATCAGAGTGCTAAAATGAACACATGATGCAGATGCCTTCTGACACTTCCAAAATAATTAGTCCTGATGCTCAAATGCAAGTGTATTTGACAGCCAAATGTTTTATTTTCACTGAATCAGATTGGTATGAAACCGTACTGAATGAGAATCATAGAAAGAGTGAATTATTGTTCCAAATGCAGCTGCTTTTAGTGGGAGGTTTTTGGAGTAGAAGACCTCTGGAGGTCTTTTCCAACCTCATTTATACCGTAATCTTGCAATCCTATGAAAATTTATTCTGTAATTGATTAATCTATCTGTTCTGTAGATTTTCTCCTTGGTTAGTCCATATTTTCAAAATGTGAAATTTAATGATGAAAACAACAACAACAACAAACAAACAAAAAACAAACACCAAAGGTATTGAACATCTTTTCAAAATCAGAACTTTCTTGAAAAATTCTAGTTACATTGATGTACTGATGTATTGGATTCATTAATGTATGGATATTCATCCATTTGGTAGGGCAGGAATCTTAGTGCTTGAAATCATATCTTGCCGTGTATTAAAGGCTATTATCCTCTGATCAGACTGTATGCACAATAATACACGCACATGCAGTGCCAGCTCAGGTGATTTGATCCCTTAGGGAAACTGAGGAAAAGTGCTTCTCAGAATGGGAATGCAGGCATGGTTTTATGCAGCACAGAGGCTGCTGAAAACTTTGCCAATCTCTAAAGATCCCAGAAGAAACCTTTGGGACCCTTTGCACCAAAAAGGCATGAACTAATATATTTTGTCTTGTTTTGTGATATTGTGCTTACTGCCTCATAAAACAGTAAAGCTTGACGTTAGAGATTTTGTACTTTTACATGCTTACAGTCTGAGAAGCATACAGTGCTTTGTATACTTCCTGCACCAAAAACTTAGGTTAAGATTGAGCTTAATCTTGGTGAATCCAAAGCTGACACTCCAGATAGCTAGTTTAGCAATAAAAGTTCATAGTATTGAGTCCTACGTTAAATATCTCATATCAACATATATTCTTTTCCTGTCAGAAGGAATGAAAAATATAAGTTTTTTATGGTTACTATGTCTAAAATTATATCTGAGGTCTGGTGATGTCACTGAGAACTCGTGCAAGAGGAGTGTGTGAGATTATCATATTTCTCAATAAGCCTTTAAAACTGTCCTATGCTGTTTATATAAGTTGTAGTAGTAGAATAATACCATAAAGTGTGCTGGACTGTGTTTTGCTTTCCTAGTGACCACCTGAACCAATGCAAAAGTAACAGTATAGTAATGGTGATATTATTTACTGCATGATATATGCTGTTGACTTATTCTCTGCTCTGCATCATTATCCTTTTTCCAATGAGTTCTGTGCAATTTTCACACACATTTCATCAAGTACCAAATTATGAACCAAGAACAGGCCTATTACATTAGTAATCATTGCTGCCACCTGTTATTTGTTGTTTCCAGCCTATGGGGTTTCTGCATTACTGAGTTGTCCGCAGAATAATTGTGAAATAAGTGAAAGTTGGGCAGTCTAATTTTTCCCTTTGAAATACCATGCTTCAGATTTGGCAGCTCAAGTGGTCATATAAGTTTGTGAAATTATGTCTTTGTAGCGTTTGTGTGTAGACCATATGAGTGTAATGAAGTTGGCTTTCTCTTAGTTCAGTAATTGTCTGTATCACCTTGTCCATCTTCCTGACTTCTGTAAGCAACATGATAAATAAGTAAAGGAAGTATTAGTACTAGGCGTATCAAAATCACCATTTGGCATAAAATAGTAATGGAATATGTCATAAAACAGAGTAATGGAATGTGGGTTGAGTTTATTCCATGAAGGAAACTGAGAGACAATGTAGGATATTCTAATCAAGAGCATTTTGGATGTTGCTTTACAATAATAAAGGAACAATGATCCATTAAGTCAGGAAGAGTGCAATTTCCTAGGCCTTTACCTCAGCTTCTTGTATAATTCAAGAATGTGTATGTGCTTCCATCTTGTGTAGTCAGATACATCTGTTCAGTATTAATGGAAAAATGTTGAGTATAAGGAACCTTTATAACCTCAGTATGTGCAAGCTTTGGTTCTTTAAGCAATCTATTGCAACAGCGTGTCAATTAATGATTTCTTATTGTAATGTATTCTCCCTGTAGGAGTTGCAGGAAGTTTTTTTGTTTATTTTTTTTTTATTGCTTATGGCCTATAATTGGCAAGCTTTGTGCTGCCTTCATTGGCGTGTTGGCTTTTAACTGTGGAAAAATATAGAATAATTTTAGGGAGATTTGTTGTCTCATTATGTCATAAAAATATATATATATATATATATGTATGAATAGTATCAGTAAAGGAAGTAAAGATTTTTTTAAAATGTGTGTGAAACAGAGAAATATGACTGAAATGGACGGGTTAATACAGCATATAAATATTTATATAAATGATGCTACTTGCTCTTAAATGTGCAGTACGCTTGACCAAATGGTTTGTTGATAGTAATCTTTGCAGGTGAGAATGTATAAGTATTTTGAATTGCAAATCACCTTTTGGAATTGATGTTTCATTTTTTCTGTCTTTGTGGAATAGGTGTTAGAGAAATGTCAAGACAACTAATACTCTTTTGGCCAATAAATTACTGTTTTCTTCTCTGCTTTCTTACTTTCTTGTTTTACTTTCTTTGCAAAATTAATTCTGATTTTTCTGTAACAGGCACATAGTTGTCTGTGGTCACATAACACTTGAAAGTGTGTCCAACTTCCTGAAAGACTTCCTGCACAAGGATAGGGATGATGTCAACGTAGAAATCGTCTTTCTGCATAAGTGAGTAAATTTTCAATATAAGTCCTATCATATGGTACTAAAACTCATTGAATTAAGTCATATCTTGTGGTGGAAGATATAGGACCTTCCAAACTCCAAACAACTATAAAATGAATATATGCAATTTCTTTTTCTTTTTTTTTTTTTCTTTTTTTTTTTTCTTTTTTTTTAACAGTATAAGGCATTTTGAAGAAAGAGTAGTTTTGTGCAATTGTTTTATAATGCATTGCTAAGCCCACTTGTATGAGCAGGTAAACAAGCAAACAGACTTCAGAGCCAGTCATGTCAAATGCGGTTTAGATGTCTCAAATAGGAGTGTAATTATGAGGAAAAATAAATAAATAAATAAAAATACTAATAAATAGATGTGAGAGTTTTTAGCATAAATTATTTATTTGAAACTAGCATAATTGGTAAAATCTGTAAAACTAGTGAAAAATGCTGTGTGTTGTATAAACTTATACTATCTGAAAACACTTTTTCACCTTTCATTTCACTAGGAAAAAGTGCATATTTTGTATTGCAAAACATTTATAAAAATAAAAATGTAGGCACAGAAGTAGTTTTAATATAAATGTGATGCATTACTTTATAGTGAATGTAGAAGAGTGATTCATGTCACCATACCTGGTACTGTTCTTTTACCCATATATACATACCTACACATGCTGTCTCTTGCATTTTTTTCATGTGAGATTTGGAAGAATGCCTTAAGGTGGTTGATGTTAGTTACAGGTTCTGCCTTACAAGTGACAGCATGAAATAGGTGTACCTATGGAAGAACCTGTTAGAAATAGCCATGTGCTTGGGAGAGAGCAGTGTGAATATTCTTTTCTGATCTGGAATAGCATCTGTTTCAAAGTTCTTTAAATTATGAATAAGTGATTATTTTTGTATTTAGCAGCAACTTCTATACCTTTATTCCTTTTAAAGAAAATTATTAAAAGCAGATCATTAGTGATGATTCAACAAATGAAGCTGGAAAACTAAGAATCAACACTTGCAGAATTTTTCTTTTCTTATCTATACCTTTTGAATTGAATTACAGATGGTATCCTCAAGGAACTATTTTATTAGTTTTCTTGTTTGCCAGTTCTAAGTAATAACAGGAATAGCTACTGCAAGAGGAAAGTGAATTTCCACAGTGAAAATCATGGCAATAGGAATTGTGAAACTATATGCATGTAAAGGGAGTTCAGCACCTGTCTACTTATTTGTGCTTGTTTTTTTTTTTATTATTATTATTATTTTATATATATATTTTTTTTTTTTTTTCCCGGCGGGGGGGGGGGGGGGGGGCCCCAATACGTATCTGTACATTTGCATGTATCTGTTTTATTTGCTTAATTAACATATTATTTAACATCTGGCATCAGAATGTTCTCATGCACCTGTAACACAGCTATTTAAGAAAAGTACTTCCAAGGTTGTGCCCCATTATATTATATAATAGATGCTCTTCCATTCAGTCATGTGTTTATGGCAGAATGAAATGAGACAGAAAGTCACAGCAAAATTGTTTATTTTAGTTCTAGTTCTTACACTCTACAAGGGTCCTGATGGGATTCCTTTCCTGGATTTTAGTGATTTCACACTGAGCTCTCTTATTTGATGCAATCTACCATTTTGAGAGTGGTAGGTACACGCAGAGAATTGATGCATTAGCAGTTGATTTCTGTGGAAAATGTTGTGAGAGGACGTTTTCAAACTTTTGCACCAGTTCTTCTGGATTCACATTTGTGAGAAAGTGACAAATGATACACATGCAGAGTGGCACAATTAAATGGGGCAGATGTGCTGTAGACAGAAGAGAGGAAGTATAAGCAGTATAATGTTTGTCTTTCAAGTACTGCATGCTGTTTCTAAACCACAGGAAAAGCATCAGCAGAAGTCTGAGCACCTAATAAATAAATGGGTCAGTTTATAAATAAATGAAGTAAATGGGACAGTTATGGAAACTGAATTCTTGTTTTCTCTTGTGTTTTCTTCCTCTTCCCGATGCAGTATCTCCCCTAACCTTGAGCTGGAAGCTCTCTTCAAACGACACTTCACTCAGGTGGAATTTTATCAGGGTTCAGTCCTTAATCCCCATGACCTGGCAAGAGTGAAGGTAATAGCTCTTTTGTTCTGTTCTCCTGCTACCTGACATTTATTTAATTACTCATTGCATTATTTTAATAAAATAGTATCTAAAAAGTGATATTTTTATTCAGGTGCTCCCCAGATAATATTTTCCCCTTTTGTATTAGCTTGTCTAATAAATTACAATATTACAATATCTGTCCATCTGTCCATAAACTTTGTTTTCTTTATATCTTTACATCTTCAAAACTACAGTAATGCTGTGACTTAAGAAACATTGTATATTGTTCTGTTGAACTCTTTATGAATTTTTCATTGGGGTTTAGTTCAAGAGTCTATTTAACATTAATGTTTGATATAATAAAACATTGTCTTACTGTAATTGCTTAAAATGCTCCCATCTTACTTTCATCAGAACAATTAGAAAATGATTTTTCACCTGTCAAATCCTTTTTCTATTGTTTAGAATCCTGATAAAAATACAACTTAAGATATTTGGTAGTTAGAATGAGGTAGTTCATTGTCTAGAATTGTCTGTAGTAAATTCTTTTGTACTTTTAAAGCAAAGCAGGAAGGTTAAAGGAAAAAAAAAAAATGGAAAGCTGTGTCTGTCAGAGCACCACCTTTTTTTTTTTTTTTTTTTTTTTTTAATTTCCCTCAAATGGAATGTAAACCAGCTCCTTAAGCCAATAAGGTTTTAATGCAGTGTTAGCACTTTCTGGAGTAGTACTCATGTCTTCTGACAATTTGGCTATAGAAATTGCTTAACCTTTTGTAGCCCAACGCATACCGTGTTTCAGTTCATCAGTGTTCTCATTATGACCATGAAGTTGTATACTGGTGTTTTGTTCTCTGTTACACCCTTCTTTGTGTTGATATTTGGTTGTATACAATGAAAAATTCTTTTGTCATCTGCTTTGAGTTAAATAGGGCTAAGGTTTGTATGAACATAGAGGTCCTGTGAACAGATAAGTTCTCTCGTCCATGTGCTTCCTGAAAACTGGTGCTCAGATTCTAAATCATAGGTTCAGCCATCTCTTCCTGTCTCTAATAAGGAGATATTTAAATTCCCAAAAAAAACTGCAGGACTAGTAGGAGCACTGTACTAATAATATAACAGGAACTTCCTATGGATTTAGGGGTCTAAATTTCAGTATCTGATTACAAAAGATATATCCATTAAAACCTCCATGCTTTAGCTTATACAACATAGTAGTAGTGAATGGAACTATCAACCTGGTTTGAGCACCATTAACAAGCTTCAAGAAATTGCTATGTATATGAAAGCTGTTGCCATCACCCATGTTGCTTATAAAGTCTTGTAACACTATTTCTTATTTATTATATGAACTGACATTCACAATCAGGATGGCAGTGTTGGAATCCCTAATACTTTATCATGAACAAATAGCTGAAAACAGAGGTTGCTAATTATTTTTCTTTTTTGTTTGTGTCTCAGATAGAGTCAGCAGATGCATGCCTAATTCTTGCCAATAAATACTGCGCTGACCCAGATGCTGAAGATGCCTCCAATATTATGAGGTAATGTCATTAATTTTTAATTTTTAAGTTTGATTACCTAACTTCTGGTGTTCAAATAGGCCATAGCCACACATAGCTTTATTGGTGATCTGAAGATCAATGCTGATAAATGATCCCAAAGACCATTTCAGAGTTTTCTTTATGGGGCAAATTTTAAGATCAACTCAGAACCTCAGCTATGAGGATATCCTTAAATTCCTTCCTAAACTGTTTTAATTTAGCTGCTTTATAAATAGCATATCAGAAGAGAAAATCATGATAAGAGGAAAAACTGAACCAAAAGTGAAATTTGAAATCAGGGTATTTGTTTTGGACTTTGTATATTGGCCATTTTTTCTCATTTACAGTATCTTTCCCATATTCAGATATTTGATTGCTCTTCTTCCAACATAGTTCAACTGTAACTGTGTAAACAACTAACAATTTATGTATTCCTCTCTGCTAAGTCAATGAAGGAATCACAGAGTTGAATTTCTATTTTTTTTTTTTTTTTTTCCCAGAAATGGCCTGTAAATCTCTATTTTCATGGTGTAGGTAAAAATTCATCCTTTCAAAAGGGACGTGAAAGCTTTATGTAGCACCTTTTCTGTTTCTTTGTTATAATCACTTACAGGTCATATTACAGTACCAGTTCTCAAACTAGTGCATCCAAAATAGAATCAGCGGCAGTTATTTGGCTTGTGATTACTGTTGTGTTCCTACAATAGACTAATTTACTAATGTTCTCCAAGTCCACTGGCAGGAAACATCTCTCTTCTGGATCTTCATTGCTTTCTGTGTTTGTTACTTTAAGAACTCAGTTTTTCTAGATGTCATGGAGAGGGATGACATGGCTGTATGGAGCATGAGCTTTGGTACTCTTTGTCATTTTGTAGACCTTAGAGTTGAAGTATTCATAACTACGCACAGGAACAGCAGAAGTGAAAGAAAATTTCGTTGTGCTGCTGCAACAATAAATTATATAAATGCATGCCCGGCAGAGGCTGGTGTTGACAATGGGACAGAAGGACCTTCAATCACTTCATACCTCATTGCTCCTCAGTAAATCTGCTATCCCAAGTAATCACACTACTTGGGGAAAGTGAGGTATGAACTTCATGATAGGAACAATAAAGTGGTCTCCAAGCTCCATCCTCCTTTTTAACACTGAAGACCAACATTGCTTAATGATGATTAACAAGTTAATTATTATATTAGGGGTCACCAAAGCTTGTCCTGCTTCTTCCCTGTATTATGTATTATGTGAGTTAGAGGATGAAAGAGTCAATTAGTGGACGGCAGCTAGAGTTACAGTAAAACTAAGCCACTCCATTTTTTTTGTGTGTTTTGTTCATACAATCTTAGTGTTAATGAGACCAGTCTGACCTTTTAGAAATTAAAATGTCAAAGACATTTTAAAATTCTGTTAAAAAATTCTCAAACAAAATTGACCAGTGCAATGAACCAGTGTTATTTGTCTGTCAGATGTTTGCATTCTAGGAGTTGAAGGAAATAGGACAAATAAAAAGAAATTTAGTAAAGCTACTTCTCCAGAAAAAGTTCACTATGCACAAGATACCTGGGTGGCTGTGGAAGGGGCAGGGCTTATATATGCTTAGTTTTATTTTTCAGTCATGCTTTTGTGTTTTAATGCAAAATATATATATATTTATCATGTTAGTTGCATAAATATGTTAAAAGTATTTCAGCTGCAGATTAATGCATTCTTAACACATTTAATACCTTTAATACATTAAGCTTAATAAAATGCAGACTGGAATTATCTTGTGTCTTCTCACATTTAAATGAATTTAATTCAATTAAATGGAATGTTTAATTGAATAATTCAGAAAGAAATGAAAAATTAGTAGGAATAAATGTTTTGCTCTTTTAAAAGATGATGTAATATGAAATAATAAATACCTTTTTTTTCCCTCTTTCTTAAGTTTGTTCATACAGAACATGGCTTGCTTCTTTCATTAATTTTACTGCATTTTTTTTATTCTCTCTTCCTAGCACATTATCAATCTATACAGTTCTACAGCATTTTCTTTCCAGCCATTTTCAATCTGTACACAGCTGAATATGTTACCCTCATTAAATAACGAAGAATAGCTGCAATAGCTGCAGATTATGGAAGTAGACCTATCTGTTATAAATTGAGAGTTCAGATATCAATTTCAATATCAAGCTTAGGAATAATGCAGAAAAAATGAAGATGAATTTGCACTTGGATTCATGTCAAATAAAATCATCGTTCGAGGTGTATGATAGAAGTCTAACAACTATAAATAAATAATGTGGGGGGGGGCAGGGGATGAAATGTCCTTTGAGACATTTATCATTGGAAAACTTGATTACATTGATTCAAAGAAACAATGATAATCACTAAAAATTACAAAAATTGCAAGTATATTATTGCTTAACATAAAGAATAGGATATCTGAACAAAGCTGCTAAAACAAGTATTTTTATTTTTTTTCTGCAAAATCTGTAAGGAAGCCATTAAACTGAGCAAATCCTCAAGTTTGTTCTCTAGTGTTACTTGACGGTTGTTAAATGAACTTGACTAGATGTAAATTTTGCATATGTTTAACTTTATTATGCTTTACAGCCAAATACATGAGTACAGTTTTAACTGTGGGACTTGACAACACAGTGAAGTAGATGTGCTGGATACAACATCCCACCAACTAAATGTTATTTTAATCATATATTTCTTTTACTTTTAGAGTTATTTCGATAAAGAATTACCATCCGAAGATAAGAATTATCACTCAGATGTTGCAGTATCACAATAAGGTAATGTGACAACCAGTAGTGTATTTCCCCACAGGTTTTAGTTGCTTTGTGTTTTGCTACCTTGCAGTCATACGCTATTTTTTCTAGCTTCACTAACAATAAGCATTATTCTTTCCAAACACCCTAATAAGTCTTGTCACGTAATCCAGTTCCAAAGTAATTCAATTTTATTTACAAATGCAAGTAACCTTATCAAAATCCTCTGACATTTATTAACTACCTAGGATGTAATTCTCAAAGTTACAGTGTCCATACTTGCTATTGATTCCAGGTGAACTTTTAACCACTCAGAATCCATAAATTTTGTCAAGTTTATTGCACTAGAGCTACCTGAAATGAGTTGGTGGTTTCTAGGCAAGTCAGCTCTTGTGGAAAGTCAATTCTTTCTGGATAGTTACAAAAAAAACAACAACATAGAATTATTGTTTTTTAACCATTTATAGTTGATTTATATTTCTTAAATGGCAATGTGGATCTCTAATTGTCAAATTGAAGGTTCAAAAAAAAAATAATTAAGGTGAAAATTAAGGCTCACTCAGATGTGAGTATGGGCCTGGCAGAGTGTCACAGCCACATATATGCATCTAGAACATAGCTTGAGAAATGTGAAATTTTGTCTATAATAAAAAATACATAAAATATTGGAGTGCTTCTTAGCATAAAACTAATTTCTAAATACTTAATTTTCCCTAGTCAGAAATAAATAAATAAAGCCAGTAACAAAGTCATTCACTTCTATCTCCTTCATAACTGTACTGTATTTACAGAAGTATTTCTTCCTCTTTACCTGTGGAGTTTATTTTTATTTTATTTTATTTTATTTTATTTTATTGGTTTCATTTTATTTTATTTTCTTCAGGCCCATCTACTAAATATCCCAAGCTGGAACTGGAAAGAAGGGGATGATGCAATCTGTCTTGCTGAGCTCAAGCTGGGTTTCATAGCCCAGAGCTGCCTGGCACCTGGCCTTTCAACAATGTTAGCCAACCTCTTCTCCATGAGATCGTTCATAAAGGTAATGCCTTGTCTCATTAGAATGTTTTAGTCTGCAATTCAGTTTGTCAGAAAGTTGTATAGAGAACATTGCTTAAATATGCAACAGATAGGAACACATTAACAAATTTTGTAAAACAATCAAAAAAAGCAAACAATCGAAGAAGAAAACAGCACACACTTGCATGCAAAAGATCCCTGCTGTAAATTGGGAAAACTGTCAGGTTCTGTCAAAGTTATGTTTTTGTTTTTATTTGGAAAGCTTGGTGTTAAAAAAATTGTTCAAAGTATCATCAGTTTCAAGGGGGATATTTCTGGTGTTTTGTGTTTTGCTCTGCTTTAAACAAGCCATGTGTTTATCTATGAGGAAAGTCCCTTCTGCTAAAACAAAAATAGGATTTATATATGTCCCATATGGCCAAAAAAAAAAAAAAAAAAGTACCCAGAAAAAAGGACTGATCATTTTGTTCTTTTACATCAAGTGGATAGTGGACCTTTGACTGTGAGAGTAAATAAGAAATGTATTGGAACCAAAGCCTAAACATCCTACAACTTCATTTGCGTTTCCTCTCAGTAAAAAGAGCCTTGATTGCAGCAGTCAGTGCTTCTCTCATGCTTCCGTTCCCTGTCTGGGATAGTAATTCCAAATATCAGGGATGCATAGTTTCCAATCCCTTGATTGTTACTAATAGGACAGGAAACACTGGAGTACAAGTAAGGCCATTTCAAGCCCATTGTGCTAGTTAGCAAGGAAAACAAACAAAAAACAGCAACAGCGACAAAACAAAGCAAAAAAATAGTCACTCAGATATTAATTCTTTCTGCTTATATCCTGAAGAAAATTCCATTTTTTTGTGAGCTTCATTCTTTTTGCAGGTCATTCACTCTCAGGAGTCTGAAAAATTTGTAGTACTCAAACTAATATATTCAAATTAGTGTGGCAAAGTTTTCTGTGATGTCAGAATTAGGTCAAAAACTGTTGCTCAGCTTCTGTCTTCCAAAATCAGAAGTGATGATTTATCTCCAAGAAAATCCAGTATATATCTTCAGAAGCCCCAGCCTTAGTGCAAGTTACTTTAATGTTGAAATTCAACTTGCAGTGAGAAGAAAAAAAAAAAAAAAAAAAAAAAAAAAAAAGAGAGAGAGAGAAGAGAGAGAGAGATTCAGAAAGTGTCTGGCTTTGGGGAACTGTGCCAGAGACACACACTTATGGTCTGGATTTGTACTTAAAATATTTATACAAGTCAAAAAATGCAAAGCTAAAGGTAACATCTTTCCAGAAAATGTCTCTGACCACTTACACCAGTATCTTATCCATCTTCAACCCTATATTATTTTATGATATAGTCTTATAATAATTTCCATGCATTGGACTGTTTCACTGATTAGCAGTTTTAAGCTGAATGCTCAGTTTTGCAAAGCACTTTGCCCCTTTGCTGAGATAGAAACCATCCCAATCTTGTAATGGGATCTAAATGGGTTAAGATAGTCTGCATTTTATTGATTTTGATTGCTTCTATATGCATAGAATAAACATAAAAATAACAACAAATTTGATTTAGAGGAAGGTATCAATGTTAGTTCTGTTCTTGAGGAAGGTATCAATGTTAGTTCTGTTCTTGTGTCTGTGATCATATACAGTTATAAACAGAATAGCGTGCAGACATGCCTTACATTGTGTTACTTCAGGTGGCACTAACAGAATGCTGTCAAATACTGCATCGGTAGAATGCAAGACTCTGCTAGTATTGGTTAAAAATATTGCTGTTTAACTAAGAATGAGTTATCCAGGTAAGTAAAATGAATGCAATCATTTTCAAAGAACTCTGAGTGTTAAAACTTAAAATAAAATAAACATAGAAGAACTGAGAATATACTCCTTTCCATGATAATTCAACTCGGTGATAGCAAAAGGTTTCTTTCTTTGGTTAACTGAAAGGATATTCTTTCTGCAAACTACCTCACTCCAAAAGCTGTGTTTGAAAGAGAAAGCTGTTAGAGAAAGAGAAAGTGGTGGTTGTGATTAAAGAGAGTATTGTAGAAGAGCAGCTATGTTAATTGGAATTGTTAAGGAGGATTCTATTGAAAAGAAAGATGTACGTTCCCTAAAAGGACTTCCAGTCTTTTTCATTTAGAGTACTGAATTTAAGTGCTGTCAGACCTTCATAAATTCCTTGTGCAAATGTTAGTAGAGTCTCATGCAAGATAGGAGATAGGAGATTGCCAGGGATATTTACTGAAATTTGTCTCCTAAAAAAAAAAAAAAAAAAAAAGTTTGAAATGTACGTTTGTTCCTCCTTCTTCATAATGTGATTAGAAAGTCATTTAATGTGCCATAAATGCTTGGGCAGTCAAACAAAAATGAACATGATTGATGGTGACATTGCACACATTTAACTCATTATATGTTACTTTACAACAAAATGATTTGTGTAAACAGTCTGCCTAGTATTAAAGGTAAAACAAACTAAGAAACCTCAAAATATTATATTTGTGTCTAATATTTTCTTTTTGGTTTTTAGAGATGCAATCTCACATGGAATCTTTTATTCTCCTTTTGGCACCAAAGTGGATAAAAAGAAAATCAGCTCAAAAAGATTATGTGATGCACAGATGTAACAAAAAGGGTCTATAAACACAAGGAGAGAGATTGTCCAACAAATCATGCTGAGGGGAGAAAAAAAAGCCAAAAGCTTTATACCTGTAAACTGTATTTCAATAGTCTGTTCTTTTTATAGCAGAAAGTGCTATCATTGTATTGATAAAGAAATGGGGACTTACTGCTTGTGTAGTCCCAGCAAAAGATTGAAATACTATACTGTAGTGTGTTTTCAGTATTGTTTGGATTAGTAAATGCATACCAGAAGTCTACCCATATGAAAAACATGGCAAAAAGTAAGTAAATAGAATAAAAGGCAGAGGTGGTCAAGTTTTGTCCTTGTCTGCAATCATGCAGTCCAGCATGAGTTAGTATTGTTGCACAAATTAATAAAGTATGGAACGTGGTCCTTGAGTGTAATACAAGTCCACAGAATGAATTAGTTTTGTCTTTGCTCTGTTGGTAAGACATCATTCCAGTAGGCATCATTCCAGAATAGAAAAATGATCTAGAGCAGTCTCAGTTCTCTTCTAAGCTATTTTGAGACCAGGAATGTTCTGTGGGCTCTTTTGGCATCTGTTGCTCACACCCACACGTATGCAATGCCCGCTTCTCTCAATGCATTCTATTCTAGTACAGGCTGAGAGATGGACATAATGAAGCCAAGCAGATTTACATCAAATGGGTGCTTATGTGTTACACTGATGTAACACATCAACTGGCTTTCTATTTATTTTTGGCCACCTAGGCAGTCTTGGGCTGTTTTAAAGTATGAGACTAGGGTTTTTTTCAGTGAGTTTCCTCTAATAAAGAAGAACCTGAAAATAGGTGAAAAATGCAGTTTCTCATAGTGTGAGGCTCCTAAGGAGGCTGTGTAATAGAGTACCTTGACTTAGGAAAACAATAGAATCAAATGAAGAGATAGTTGACGCTTAATGATGCTTAAGGAAATTTGATTATAAGACTAAATCTGAGAAGCTTAAATCTTTGCTAGGAATATATGAACTGCTTTGAGCCAATTACTTCAGGAGTAAAAATAACAGAATGACCTGCTAAGCCTGCTACTTAGGATCATGCAAATGAATGTCTTCCAAACAGAAGAATGTTCCTTTTCTGTAAGGAAAGGAAAGGGATGTAGAAGTGTCTGTCTTTTGTCATTGCTTGGTAATATGCTTGAGGTGTACAATATTTGCATAAGTAAAGCAGGGGGTCCATATTTAAATAAATAAATAAATAAAAAGATAAAAAAGGGAGAGAGGAAATAGAATTGCTCTTGATCAATTATTTTGTCTTCATTCAGTTCCAGTTAGGAGTTGAAAACAAACATCTCATCTCTGTTGCAAATATTATTCTTTTACAGTTGAAATAGTATCTTCTCAAGAAATAAAAACTGCTAGTGATTTACAAACTGATTTTCTCTTAAAATGTCTGTTCCTGAAGAGTAAATGAAACATCATTTCTCCCTCCTTGTTCAGGTGGACTTTCCTTATGTGATTAGCTATCTAGTTCATGCTGAATATGTTAAAAGAGTATATTATACTGCTACTCATTAAAGAAGGTTGCCTGATTCTAGTTGACACTGCTAGTTCTTAGAAAGTCAGATTAATAAGAAATGAAGAAATGTAGTGGAGCCTGGTCCTCTGGTTCTCCCAGCCCAAAAAGAAGCCATAAATTTAAGATAGCTTGAGGTTAAGCAGATTTCCCATCCAGCTTCTTAACAAATCTTTGGAAAATATGCATGGGGAGACTAGAGGACAAATTCCTTTAAAAAGCCCAAGTCACCTCACCTGAAAAGGCACACACAAATTGTATCCATTTGGATAAAGCATATAACCTTTATAAAGAATATGCAAAATAAGTATTATGTTCCTTTTTCTAGAATATTGGTAAATAGGCTTAGGTGGACAAGAGAGTACAAATTCTTGAGCAAATAAAGAGGAAATGGAAAGAGAATTTATTTAGAACATATGAAGCTACAGTAGACAGGTAGATTAAGTTG
Source organism: Oxyura jamaicensis (assembly GCF_011077185.1). Lineage (NCBI taxonomy): Eukaryota > Metazoa > Chordata > Aves > Anseriformes > Anatidae > Oxyura > Oxyura jamaicensis. The sequence goes on from NC_048898.1 coordinate 13,394,832, forward strand.
TCTCTATAGTGTTTTGGCTAAACAAGAATAAGAGTGTCATCATTGAGCTGGTGCATCAGTGACATACTTCTGGAGAGATGTTTCTGAAATGTGTGTTTTTTCCTGAACTAGAAGCTTCTGCTTCTCTTCTCCTCTCCCTCAAAATGTGGGACTAACAGTTTTACCTTACATAAGATCTGTAGAGGCGTATTATAATAAAATTAAATGAATTAAATAAAATGGAAATAACGTGAAAAATTAAAAAAGATAGAAGGGCACAATAAGATCAGGGTGAAATGAATTACCATAAAACTGAAAGTTTTGTAGTTTAAAATCAAGGTTGTTCTCTTCACTGGTGACATTTTCAGCTCGGCTAAATACAAGATATAATTTTAACTAACCATAGTAATTTTCATAGTTTTACTGAATAAGATTTATGATAACCTTGATCAGTAGAATCTTGACCATATTCACCTCAAGTTCAGCTCTTTTGAACACAGCAAAACTTTTTATTATTCTCCATTGTTGTTAACCAACTGACATGAAAAACATCCATTTTGTAAGTGTATATGGGACAGATTTTTTCATCTGCACATTAATGGTTAAATTTTGACAAATTATTAATGAATAGATAAGTAAAAGATGAGTATCACTAAATCAAAAAAAAAAAAGAATTACAATCATTCAAGTTATTTTTAAAATAAATGCACACTTTGAATAAACAAATTTATTTAAGGGTACAGTATTTGAGGTTAATAGCTACTACAAAGTATCAGACAGCCCTAAATTAGTCAAGAGTACTCCTGATACTTCAGGAGTATCAGGATACTTTTTTGTCATTGTAAATGTTTTAGAATTAGTACCTTACTGGTATGGATTATGGGAGAAAATTGTGTTTTCCTGTGGAGCCCTTACTTAAAATGCAGGGTGGCTGCATGACTCAAGGAATTAGAAATTAAATATCGAATGCTGGATGTTATTAATCATTGTTTTATTTCTAGCAGACCAGCAGGTACTGCCTTTCACAAAATACCAAGCGGGTGACCATCTATCTCTTTGAAGTTACAGGAAAAAGTCATAGGTCAGGTGCAGACAAAATGCAAAGATCATTATCTCTCCATTATATTTTAATAATCTTTTATAACATCCCATATATCAGCAATTCTTAAAATTAATTAATCAACTTTTCATAGTATCCTAACAGAACATATCTTCAACATTCCAATCACTACATGAAGGTGAATTTAACACTAACCAATACTTATAAATCTTGAATTCTACTATTTATTTTTTTTTTCAGTCCTTTCTTGAATTCTTAACTAATGATGAGCTGTTAGCTGAATTTCAGACGTGCCTGCAGCTCCTTCCTCCAAATCAAACCTAGTGACTTAAAGAAAAGAAAGCCAGGAAAGAAAGTAGGAAGGAGAAATGGAGTGGAAAATAACCTTACTCTGGTTTCCCTTATGCTAACTTTATCCTTATATTTTTCTCCTTGTATATTTTTTCCAAACCCAGTTGGTGTCAATCTGAGAAAATGCCACAAAACAGAGCTTGTCACAAACATATTCTTACGGTCATTACTCTGTTTTTTATCCAGTCGGCACTTTATCTGTTTTCCATATATAAAGAACTTCTGATCAGCAACATTTGCAAGCTTCATATAAATAAAAGGGTTATAAAAAATGTGATATGACTTCTCTGTGTGTGGTGGAGAATAACACAATGCAAATCCCTTTTAGCATCCCACATGGTCTCTGAATGGTGAAACAATTTCTATGGAAGAAATTTCTCTTGATTGTTTGCAGCCCACTTGTCAGAGAGTGTATGATTTAGATCATCTCCATATTGCAATTTATTCTTGCAGTTGTTTGTTTACTTTTCCAGAACTGAAGTAACTCATTACCTGGCAGCCTGTCAGTGGGAGAAGAAAAATTTAAAAAATAATTTCTTTGTACCTGATATTTTACTAAATTATTAAAAAGATTGTAATTCTTCTGTTCTTTAGAACGTTCCTTTGAAAGTTTGCCTTTTGAATAGTTTAGCATTAGGAAAAGACTGGTGAATCCCAAATTAGTACCAAGTCTGTAGGGTAAAAGGTACATAAAATACCATACGAGTCCTGGTAAGATAGCTGTTGCAGTATTTTTTTAATACTGGAAAATTGTGCAAAAGAGATTTATGTCACACTAAATTTCAATGAATATTATAATCTAAAATAATACATAAAATTATAAGTGTAATAATATTTAATAATACAATATACCAATCTAATAAATTTTGTGTAATGACATATTATTATATAATAATATCTTAATTTTATTTCCTTCACCTGAATGACCATGTCAAACACACTGCAGTTTCCTTTTACTTTGTGCTGTTCGGACAATGATCCTAAGCACTTCACAACCAGAAGAGATTGGTTCAAGTGGTTTAAATGATCTGTGGATCAGTGAAGAGATGCTTTTAAGTTGTAAAATTTTAAAAAGCTCATCATAATTATAGCAGTACAAGCTGTGTGTGGACATTATATGAAAATGGATCTTTAAGTTAGACAGCACAGCTGTAGGTCTTATTTATGCTACTAGGATTCTACACTCCTGACATGTGCTTTTGCATACCCAGAGCCTCAAATGTAATTCCTTTTCTGAATCCTTTCTATGGGACTATTGCTTTATTTCCCAGTAATATCATCCTGATTTTAGTCAGTGAGCTTAGCATGAATGACTACTGTATCCCTCACACTTGTGGTACTGGATAGCCACAAAATGCTAGGACAATGAATCGGTCCTACTGTCTTTTATGGCTTTTAAAGGCTTTTTTTTTTTTTTTTTTTTTTTTTTTTTTTTCATAACACACTTTAGGCATTTTTTCACAGATTATACTGATATGTGGGAAAACAAGTTTTGTATGGTCTAAGCATATAGTGACTGGGTTGAAGAAGGCAAAGAAAATACCCGCTTTATTAGCTTGAAAGATAGGCACAATGCTGTGTGCTGGTGTGGTTCAACACTGGTTAAAAGAAGATGTAGTAACACTGCCAATGGGGTGGTAAGGTAAGAACTAGCCTCTGATTTGGAGGCTATACCTCCACAACTAAATGTCAGGAAAGCTAAGTCTTCAGTTTGGATAAAGTAGTTAAGAGGGAAATAGAAAGAAGGATATATGGGACATTAGCCTAGAGTAACAGTTCAGTTGGAATTGCTTGTGATGTCAGGTAATGAATGGTGGAGAATAGAAAGAGGCAAAGTCAAGTGTAGACTTACAGAACTCACATGCAATGCGGGGAGTCAGGATGAAGGCAGCTTTCCAAAAGAGCAGATAAAGAAAGCAGTAAGAAAAGGAACATCACTGTATTTTTATATATTTCTGATTTTATGGGTTCTGTGATTTTCATGATTTGGGACAAGAGTAAGAATATGGTACATGGCAGTGTAGCTTAAAACTTTCAGAAAATTCAAATGTGTGTGTTGTGATTTAGCCTGGCAGGCATCTGAGCACCTCACAGCCATTTGCTTACTCCCTTGCCCTTGCACCAGGATGGAGGAGAATCGGAGTGTTGGGGGTTGGGTATTAAAATTCATGGCTTGAGATAAGGACAGTTCAATATACAAAAGAGAGGAAAAACAAGAAAAGAGAAAACAATGCACAAAATAAATGATGCACACCCAATTGCTCACCACCAGCGGACTGATGCTGCGATGGCAGACCCCGGGCCAACTCTTCCATTTTTACTGCTGAGCATAGTGTCACATCCCTTTGACAAGTTTGGGTCATCTGTTCTGTTTTTTTCCCTCCCAGCTCCCTGCGCACCCCCTTCTTGCTGGCAGGAAAGTCCTTGGCTTAGTATAAGTACTTATCTGTAGCAGCTAAAACATCGGGATGTTATCAATATTATTACCATCCTAAATCCAGAATGAAGTACCATACCAGCTACTAGGAAGAAAATTAACTCTATCATAGCCAAAGCCAGGACAGTATACAACGGAACAAGAAACATCTGGTTTTGGACTTTTAAGGAATGAAGAGGTCTCGTTTACCATTTAAAGCTTTTGTTTTTAAAAAGCAGATTACATTTACACCTTGTGCTCATATATTTTTTTTCCTGACTTATATAAGATTTTAAAAGAAAAATAATATTTTTCCAGTTCCTATATACTTAATTTAAAAATTAAAATTTAATTTAAAATTAAAAAATATTAGGTGCTTACTTTATAAATTATTACACATTTACAATTTTCCTTTGATTTTACCTTGGTTCAGAAGCATAATTTAGATTATAATAATAAGAAATAAAACTTATTAAGTAAGGGTATAAATAAGCTAGTTAAATGAAAAATAAGATTAATACTTGAAAAAAAAAATCTTGATTAACATTTAGGTATTAAACTCATAGGTATGAGTTTGTTTTTCAATTTAAGAGCCAGAAAGCGAGTTAATGGATGCTGCATATAGTATGTTGTCAGTCACAGTTCTGAACTGGCTGATGATCAGAATATGTGCTTTAACTTTTTCCACCCTAAACTTTTATCCTTTTTTGAATTTACATGGAGATACTTCAGTTAAGACCTGTAAGTAATGCAAGAACCTCTTGCTTTAATGTTGTTTTAAAACAGCTGTAGTCTGATGGAGCAGACAAAGATAAATTGTTGCTTAAAGATTCTTTTCTTGATTTGATTTATTGCTGAAGGACTGAAAAATCTATTTGGATGCTGTTACCCAACTCACATTGCGTCTTAATTTCTTTGCTTGAATACTGACAGAGACATACATTTATATTGATACTTGTAATATATATTCATAACAAAACCCAGACTTCTCCTAATACACTGTAATAGTTTTACCACAAAGAATATGCAAACCTATGGTTTGCTGCCATAAGGCCTTCTATACCATAAAAATGGTTGGCTGGACATTATCCAAGGAATTTGACATGGTGGGCAGTAATGTAGCTGCACAAAATTTTGAAGCAGTAACAAGTTGTTTATCTTATTAAAATGAATTATTTGATAAAGATTTCTGATGTGCTGAGAGTTCTCTATGTAGTAGAAAAAAATGTCTCAGTTTTAGCTGTTTGCAGTTACACAGGATCTTGGACTTCAGATAAGCAAGATAGGCAATGTAGCTTAAAGCACTTGAGCCTTACCTGCACTAATTTCGAAGGATGGATGTTCCTGAAGCATCTTTTTGCCACCTCATTTGGTCTGGCTACAGTTCTGTTTCCTGCAGTATTGTTTTGGTATTGTTATCCGTTTGCGCAGTGTGGACTGAGCTTGGGAAATGCTGCAGATGTTGTACAAAGACAATTTCTGAAATAATAGAGAGAGTTATCAAAGTCCTCAGATCAGTTGGTATTTAGTATTTCAACCTTTGAGGTAGCTTTGCAAGTTTCTACCAGGAGTTAAAATAAATAAATGAATACTTTCTCACTATATCTTCATTATTATTATTATTGGCCTCTATATTGAAAATCAGTATCATCTCACTTTCTGCTCTGTAAGACAAAGACCCTAATGGGGCTACCTAAGCAGTGGAACTAAATGTTTCTTCATGTTCATTGCAAAGAACGAACTACAGCTTTTAGACACAAAGTAAACATAAATATTTTCATGATTTGTAAGATCACATACCTTATTTCAAAAGAAATAGAAAGAAAAATATTTATTTCAAAAGAAATAAAAAGAAAATCTCCGATATATCAGCTTCTCTCATTACTTCCATTTCTGACTACTCTTCTACATCTATACTGTCTTATATTATACATTGAAACCATTTGAATATATCTGCTTCTCATATTACCTTGTTAATGAACAATTCTTTAGAATTTTAAATTATGCTTTTTGAGTGTTTAAAAACTTCCAGAAAATGAGAAAACAAACACTGAGACTCAGTAACAATATAATGCAGCTATTTCACTAGAGAATTTTGGAAAACAGAAAATTGAATAGCTTTTTCTTCCTAAGCTCTCCACCACCTTACTTCATGTCATACTGAACGTGCCTGACAAGAATTGTTTTATTTTTACATAGGATTTACTGTCTTTATGAACTCTTTTTGTTTACTGACTGTTAAAAAAACAAACAAACACAGAAAAAAAACTAAATGCCATAACATTTGAGTGGTCAGTTAACTTATTTGTTAAAAAAAAGATACATGTTTAAGAAGTTTTTAATTAATTTTAAAGATATATATGTATTTTTAATTTACCCAGAACTCCACATCTGTGTTTTTCTCTCTCTTTCTCTCTCTCTCTCTTTTTTTTTTTTTTTTTTTTTTTTAGATTGAGGAGGATACATGGCAGAAGTACTATCTGGAAGGAGTTGCAAATGAAATGTATACAGAATATCTGTCTAGTGCCTTTGTGGGTTTGTCTTTCCCTGCAGTCTGTGAGTAAGTATAAATACATATTAATTGTTTGCCTGCTCTCAAGTGAAACCAAAGGTTTCTGTAGGAGACCTTCTCACTCTGCTACAGTCCTAATGTTGCTGCATCAGATGGGAGCCAATAAAATAAACATTAAAGCAATCACAGCATGGAAGTATTCCAAACATTATAATGCCCATTTTCAGAAGAGATTTGGAATTCGGTGATTGTAAATGAAAGCATAAATGTTTTCAGTGTTGAACAAATTAACCAGCAATCGACTTAAACAGAGTTATTTACTTGTCCTATTGTTTCTTCTAATGATTTCCATTCTTTGAATAGTGTTTGTCAGCATCACTGTCTTGGCTTATGTCCCATTCCAAGGAAACTATTCATTAATTGAAGCAGATGTAGTGTAGTCATGCAAGCAGCATGGCATCCAGAACTTTATGGAACTTGTTGCAAACTGTATTTACCAAGATAAATGCATGTCTGAAAAAAAAAAAAAAAAAAAAAAAAAAGATATTCTGTATGGTAAAGGGAGTATTTTAAGCATATAGTGTATAACCATAGCATAAGACATGCTACAACTTTAATTCTAGAGAATGAAAATCTTTAAATTTGTCCTAGAATCATTCTGTAGATGACAGATTTATATGTGAAGGGTTGCAATGGTACCTACTATGGCCACCAAAATACTACAGTTTAGCACAGTTGTATTTTCTTTTGTAATTACTGCTTAGGTAGACTGAGTAATATAGTGCTGCTGCTTATGCTAAGTCGTGTGACAACTGAAGAGAGTTGTTAGTTTATATTTTTAAGAAAAAAGATATGTTTATTATCTTCAAAAAAGAAAGATCTTAATACATGATCTTTATCTTAGTGAAGAATGGGTAAACATCTTAGCAAGTGTAAATTTTCATCCATCCCTATAAACATGATATTGGTTATGAAAAAGAACTGACTCTTGTCATCTTGTCTTTCTGCAGACTGGTGTTTGCGAAACTAAAGCTCTTAATGATAGCCATAGAATACAAGTCGGAAAAACGAGAAAGCAGGTATGTCCTTGACTACAAATTCAGAAATTCTAGAATGCACTGTCAAGAATTTTGCCTGCTTATTTTTCAGAATTAACATAGGTATCCCTATACTTTTGAAACTTCTCAGAGTATAATTAGCATGCCATCACATTACACCATTTCACATAGCACTGAAAGGTTTGTATTTCTGCCCTGTTTTTCTTCTGCCAAATCAAAGTCAGAACATTTAGTAGAAGGTGGGAGGGACAGTGTTGTGTCCCACCTCCAGAAGTGCAATTTTTATTTATTTTTTAAATGTACTTTATTAAATATTTTATTATTGTTGTTGTTGTTCATACTCTATCGACTATAATCAGAAGTCCAATGTTTTACTGAAAATAGAAAAGTGGAAAACAGATGGGAAATCACAGTTCGCTATTGCTATTTGATTTATCAAAATAATAATTTCATGTAAATAAGTTCAGAAGTACCACTCTACATAGGATACAGGACAAATGGAAGTATAGAATAAATATTTATATGGTATCTATTCTGACAAAGACTGTATATATGAGTACCATCAGGTAACTGGAAGATTAATTTAGCTGTGAAATTTCCAACTGACTGACACCTTTCTTCATCCAAAACGAAGAAATTTCATGATTATAATCAGTACAAATTCACTTACAGGAGGCGTTTCTACTTTTTGTACAACAAATCTTAAGAATCTGAGTGTATGCTGGAGTCAAGTTTCTGTCAACTTGTCCATCAGTGTATTTACACAACATTCAATATTGTATAACAAAAAATGTTACAAATGTGATCTGCAACATGTGGAGGGGCATGTAATAGAAATCTGATTATTCTGATTGAGCTGAATTTTATTTTCTCTGTCAAAAGTTAGATTCACAAGTGCTGCAGTAAATCTGGAATGATATATATTACATCATCTTACAGATAATTGGCCACCAATTACCTAAACCTTTGAGGGCAATTTTTTCTTCTTGAAGGAGAACCAGTTCTGTTATTTGAGTTCATACCATGATTTCCGAGGTTTTGATTCAATGCTTATTATTATGTCTTTTTTTTTTTTTTTCTGTATTAATATCTATAAAACCTGTGATAGTATCTGTAAAACATTTGACACAGAAATCTAATATTGCAACTGTTAATGACAGTATTTCCATGCCCTATGCTTGGTTTTGCTTTATTCTTTCATATGTGGTAAGTGGTATGTGAAGTGGTGTATGTGATACTGGATATTACTTTTGTCTGCGCTATGCTGATTAAGAAATCATTTTTTTGAAATATCTTTTTAATGTTTCCAGCTCCCATGGGCTCATCTTAAAATAAATACTTTTCCACTCATTGACCTCATTCTGCATTACCTAATGTAAAGCAATGAATAATTAGTCATTTATCTCTGAGCAGTTTAATCTAAATTTTCTAGCAAAAAACATAAACAACTGCAATATAAAACATAATATAAAACAACTGCAACTGTTAAGCAATGGTACTGTTTACCATATTTTGCATTTAAAATATTTATAAAGTATTTGGTTTCCTTTGGGTCTCTCTGAGAACTATTAACCAACTTTAGGTTGTCATTACTTCACTTGTCCTTTAGTTTCTTAAGTGCTAATATTATAGTCTTTTTCAGTAATAACAGATAATTCATTGCTTCCATATCATTCTTTGAACTAACTTCAATGGAAGTTGGACTGAGTTCTTAATCACAAGGTGATGCAGAGGATCCCACAAAAAGTAACACAGTGTGATATAACCATATATTCCTTCTTTCTTAAAGCCACACAGGTAACAGATCAGAATGAATTAGTTTAGTAGAAAAAAGAGCCTAAGAATTACAGGAAGCAGTACTAATAAAGGGATGTTAACAGCTGGATTTTGCAAACACGTATATAGCAAGAGGAGAGAATGTAGGCTGTGATACTCGCATCATTTTATTAACCCTGATCTGCAGTAGTAACTTTTAACTTCATAAAACAGTGATAATTTTATGGTCACTGTTTGGTAAATCACATTGCTACCTGCAGCATATCTTTACATTTATACTTGTCCCTGTGTTCTTCAACACATGTACTTAACATGTGTTAAGTACATATTTCTGTTTTTCTGAGCTGGAGTCTGTTAGTCTAATCAGAAAGGTAATGGAACAAAACTTCTATTTCTTGCTTTTTAGGTATACTTGCATTTCCTTGTGTCTTCTTAAATGACAAGATGAGGAATTAAGATAAAAAGTAGAATAATATGGTTTACAAGTGCAAGCTGTCTTTGAACATGATAAACTTACCATTCACCAATTATTTTTATTGATGTTAACTGTGGGGATATCTTATCCTACTTCACATCTTGAATTCTTCATTGATATTTCATAAATGTGATAGGGAAACTGAATATGACAACCTTATTCTATCAGGAGAATGACTGATAGATATGTGCTGATGTATTTTATGTTTTTAGTCTAGGTTCATATTTTGTAAAAATATTGACAAGTTTACATAGTTTGATTTATAGCAACAATTATATCTATAAATACAAATTTAGAATGCTATCTAGTTGTCACCCTCATAGTATGAGACATTATTTGCTTCTATATTTGAAGTAGGTCTAGGACCAGAGAAAACTTTCATATCATTTTCTGCTTAAGCAATGAGATCTTCCACCACTTTGATTTTTGTTTCTAGTTTTTATATATACTAAAATATATTATAAATTTAATATGGAAAAAATTATATATCTGATTAGTTTTGTATATCTTCATCACTTTGTAATCACTGCTAAAGCAACTGCAAAGTGAATTCAGAAGTGGGTGCAGCTCTCACAAATGGTAATTCGAGGGCATCCTAGACCTCCTAATCCCCTCTTCAAATGTTCACCTCAATGTTAAAAAAAAATCCTAGTACCACTTTAAGTCAGTGGGAATTTTTTCAGTGACTTTTTCAGTGTCTTCAGTAAATGTAGAAAAGCACAAGTACTCATTTACCTGCAAACTTATATGTTTCTTTTTGTTTTGTTTGGTCTGTTAGAGTCTCCTAGGTGCTCCTTTCTAAAGCTTTCTGATTTACAACCAGATTCTGTTAGTACTGCCATAGCAAATTTGAGATCAATATTAATTTTAAATCATCAGAACTCTATTTAAGTCAATATTACCAGTTAGCAATAGCTGAGTTTCCTGCTCACATTTTTTTCACCTCTTTTCACAACTCTGAACATAAAACACATAAAGCTGTACGTAAAACTCTGTACATAAAGCAGTAAAAAAAATCTGATAAATTTTGATAGTATTGATTGTTAATTATAAAAAAATTATGATTTTAAATGCTTGTTTAAAAGCAGAATTTTAAAGTGCTTTGAAATAAATTTTGCAAAGCCTTATGTACACAATATATTCCTAGATTTGATATGTATAAAATAATTTTCAAATAATAGGCAAAATATAGTAGGTTTTTTATTTATATAACTGTTTCTGATCAGAATATTTTAACGATTAATGAAAATAGCTATGATTAGATATATTAATATTTATATATTTAATAATGTTTGAATTACTGTTCAATTAGTAGAGAAACCTCTCAGTGTACAAAATGTGACTGAATTTAGTGGGTTTCGGAAAAGCTACTCAGATCTGCATTTTAGTAGTTCCAGGTCACAATAAGAGTCAGCCATTCCTTCATCTCTATCTACCTAGGAATATTATAATCCTTGGTATTAATAGCATTAAGCATATATTAATTTTTTTTTTTTTGTCCCTTGTGCAAGCCAAATACTTTAGATTTAAAATATGTTCTTTCATAGTGCATTTGTAGGGAACTTTTATTTCTGCTGTAGCAAAAATGCTAAAGGAATATGGAGAATATCATCCTGAAAGTGCCCTAGCAGAGTTTGCTGAATAGATAGCAAAAATTAGAAAGTTCAAAATACAGTCATTCAAACTCCTCATGAAATGCCTTTTACAAATATTTTTACTTCATTCCCCCCCCCCCTTTTTTTTATTTTTTTTCCACATAAGTAAGCAAGAAGGAAAGATTCTTTCCTCCTGCACCCTTGTTTACTCCTCCTCTTGTTAAATTTTCTCTTTGTCTATCCATGTATTTGTCCTCATTCTCAGCAGAAAAACCTTTGAGCCTTGGAGACTTTTATATAAAGGGTTTTTTTGCTTTTGCTTTGATGTCAGTTGATTTCTTATCAAAGTGTTTGATTTGCAATTTTTTTCTTGTCGTTTGCAGAAGCCGAAAGCGGTATGCCCTCTTCGTTACCTTTCCTTCCAACCTCAATCCTACCTCCACTCCTTCTAACTTCAGGACTAATTCCTTGTCAAGAACACAGGAAGATAACATCTTTGTCTATCTTTCTCTGTATATGCACACATATGTATACATATATATATATTCATCTGTCTATGTGTGTATATATATATATATATCTATATGTGTGTGTATTTACATATGAGCCCCCAATCTCAAAAAGGAGACAGGATAGCATTTTGTCTCTCTGTTGGTTCTTGTGTCTCATGCACTAACTTCTTTGCAGGAAATACAAAATAAAAAAGTATATGTTTCAGGATTTTTTTTACCCCTTTATGCAGTCATTGGTGTATCAGACTGTTATATTTGAAAAACAGATGTTACTGTTAACATCTCCCCTTGTCTTTTTTTTTTATTATTATTTGTACTGTATTGTGACAGTGTATTTTTCGTCTTTACCAGCCCTTGTGCTGCCATATTGTCTCCATATTCACACCTTCATTGATGTCCTTCTTTCTCCAGTCTTCCTTTAAAAACGTCTGACAGTACAGTAGTTAAGTTCATTTGCTCTTGTAGTCTTACCTTCCATTAACAACAACCAAATGTCTGATTCTTTGCATTGCTGACCCTGTTTTGAGCCCAGTTATTCATAGTACAGTCAGTACTCATTAAAGTTATTGTACTGTTCCAGTGAAAGTGCCATGGGTAGTTTGTACTATATGTCATATTCATTTTAATGACATTTATTAAGCTCATTTATGAAGATGTTACTGAATTTATTTGTTTCTAAGTTCTCTTTTTTCCTTTGGAATTGCATGTTTTGCATTTTCTTTTGCTACACCATGCTGAGAGTCCGAGAGCCCTTCTCTATGCTCTCTACATGCTATCTGCTGCTACTGATTTGTATGAAATCAAGAAGGCATGCTTTTCCATATTGTTCCATCTCCTCTCCTCCCTCTCCTCATCTTTCTTCCCTTTCAGCCTTTTTTTTTTTTTTTTTTTTTTTTCCTCATAGCAGTCTGACTGTTGATGGTGCTTTTTGGAGACCCATTCTCATTGTCCAGACATTTTGATGTCCCTCCTCGTCATTCTCCCCCAACCATTACTTTCTAAGTCTGTTCTGTTGTGTGTGCTGTATGTTAAATTTATTTTTTAGTCTTATTCTCCTGTGGTTTCTGAGTAGATGTGTGAAAAGAGAGGTGGCTTCCTGTCAGTTTGGCATTATTGATATGATCCAACTGCAGAGAAGTTACTGCAACACTTAGCATCTCCAAGGATCTGCAGTTGTTGCACCTCTACTTCGCTTCTTGCTTTTAAGTATATATTATCTTGTGGTTAAGGCATGTGAACGCTGGCATGATGGGCAATATGAAAAAGTGTTGTACTAAGTAAAGTTGCTTGCTCCCGGAATAAAATATGTTGTGCTGCTTCATTGTATTGATAATCACTTCTGGAACCAGAAAGAATAATTTAGTTGCTTTAAAGCATTATTGAATTCATGAACACCATTGAACTAGTTTGGATTATACCCAAACAAAATGCCTCACATCCTGTTGTCCATAACATTTTTTTTTTTTTTTTGCTGTTGTAAAGGACTTAACTCCTGGGAGCAAACTTTTCATATGCTTGTAGTAATTAAGCCTTAATATACTGTAGCATGTAATGTGCCCTGTGTCTTTTGCCTTGTATTCTTTTTAGTGTCTTACTGGATTTTTCTGTGTAGAGCAATATGGGTCTGAATTAATGTCAATGACAGAGCCCAGAAGAAAAAAGCAATACTCACAAGTTACAATCAGTGTGAAGCTGATATGCACTCAACTCCCATTTTGGGATTTGTGCACCCTCACACTCCACTTAGAAACATACCTTGAAAATACATGTTGCCTCAAACTGATTTTGTAATTTTAAGTCTGTAGTTGTGTGAATGACATGGCATATTTTAAGAAGCCATTATGCTAATAATGGTGCATTTCATCTGGGCATGGCATGAAACAGTCAAAAATACTAGATTTGTTTAACAATGTGGTAGCTTTAGTTAGCAATACCAAACAGTCTTGGTTTAGTTAATGTATTAATAGCACTTAATACTATACCTTCCTGATTAATATATGATGTTACTATTTCAGTCATATGGGGAATGGTACAGTACATTTACCAAAAGGTTTAAAACAGAATTGTTATAGCTTTTGTCATTTGTTTAGTCCAAACTTTGCCATTTTTATTTAATTTAATTCAACAATTGTTTTCTCTCTCTCTCTCTCTCTTTTTTTTTTTTAGACAAGGATGACAGTTACAAGGGTAGTTTTATATCTTGGGGAAAAAAAGGGTGTGCAACTGAATCAAACAAGTTTCCTTGATGATGAAGGGTTGAACTGTTCAATTGGTCTCTGATGCTGAGATTCATCTCATCTTATTTTTCAGTATAGAACAATCTCCTTTTAGTTATTCAGACTTCCATGCTTATAGGGGAAGATGGGCAGTTCTTGAAAGCAGCTTCCATTCTAAATGAGATAAATCTTATTCTTAGTGCTGTCTAAAATTCAACACTGAAATTAAGAACAAATGAGAACAGTACATAACAGAGGCTGGTGACAAGGAAAAAATGTTGTTGCCCATGCCTGTTTTATGTACTGTACTTGCTGGGCATCTCTGCATGCCCTTTTCAGCTTAGTTTTAAGACCTTTACTGCAGCTCCTCCATGCTAAAATTATGCCTCTTTTTTTTTTTTTTTTTTTTTTTTTTTTTTTTCTCAGAAAAGACTGACAGTTATACAAATCTAAGAATCTTCTACCATAGAAATGCTATGCCTAGATTAAGAGTTCAAAGTTATGTTCATTTTCAACTTGCACAGTAATGTGGAAGCCTGCTCAGTTTCCAGTTGAAAATTGCAGAGTCATGCCATTTCTGCCAATAAATGCAGATAGTGTAACTATGATTCAGACTCTAAAGCTGATTGCTTATTATTTTTTCCCATATGCTTCTCATATAATAGAGAGCTAAATATTATGGAAAGCTACAGGACATATTTTTCATATACTACTAAAAACTTAGTATACTGAAAATTGATTAAAAGTAACATGTTATAAATCCTAATAAAATTGAATTAGGTCAGACATCAAACTTTCTAAGGGTGTTTCAACACAAGGAACATAATTCTCTTCCAACTTGTATGATATCTCAAAGTAAGAGACAAATAAATATCACCCAGAAGCAAAAATCAGTAAAATACAATTAGTTGAAAAGAATCAATCAAAATTAACACAGTTACTATTAGATACCTCTTCTCCAGTGACATGTGGAAAAGTCATAATGTCTTAAGTTTCCATTGAACTGTCTAAGTAAAAGACGTCCCCAAGCATTCTTTTACTGTTTTTCTAACTATATTTTTTTACATTTTTTAAAATTATACTTCTTAAATATGCACTAATTCCTATTTGTGATTCACATGCTTTCAGTCCATCTGGGAATCCAGTTTCAACTGTATAGCTTCTATCATTCATGATTCCTGAGAGTACAACTAGATGATTTCCATATTTTTGATGTATGACTTTAGCATTACTCTTAGATGCAGTCTTGCATATAGTTACCAGGTGAATCTTCTGTAGCAAATGGACTAACCTTGCTATATAACAGATAAGTGTAAAGCAGAGTTTTCTAAAAGTCATTTTACATTCCACAAGGGGCTAACAAACAAATTTAAGTCTTATCATAAGCTAATGAAAATGACTTTTCCTAAGTTCATGCTGATAAAGTAAATTAAATTACTGTTAATCGCATTAAATCATATTTGATTTACACATGTTCAACTTCCATGGCTGTAATTGCCATGTGTTCTAAATTTTCATGTATGAAGGAGCAAGCAATTCAAAAGATTATACATGTATTATATATATGGCAATGTCATGTCAAACCTGTCATGAAAAGGTTTGTTTTGAGGAATGTATTTCTGGAACTAGAATTGTTAAGGAAATTATGAGTGAAAGTTTTTTGAGATTGCTATTACTTGATTAGTGTCTGAGGTAACCTAAACTAGAAATGTTATGAAAGTGTAAAATGTAATTAAGATCTTAGATTTTAACTACTAGTTATTCCTTGTTTGATTTCGTGTGCTTTTTTCACAGACATGAAAATCAAATTGCTTTATGATGAAAACATATATATCTGGAAAAACTGGAGATGTCATTTTAAATAACATTTTCCAATACATGGCACAGAATGAATATGGGTTATCCATATATCTTCCCGTTAAACATAATGAATTCTCTCATTTTCTCCTTTTCCTGTGTTTTCCTATACCTGCAAAGCACCCCAGCCTTGGCAATATATAAATAGGAGACATTAGCTGAAGCTTTCCCTCTTAAAACACAAATTTCCTTTATCATGTTCTTCTCATCTGGAAGGATATATATATGCACATTCTCATGAACTGCTTCAGCAAATACATGCATCTCTAAATAACTGATGGATGCATTCTTCTTGGTATGCTCTTAAGCCTGTTATTTTTTTTTTTTTTTGGTCCTTTTTTTCCTTTTACTTAAGTCTTTTAATTTGAAACGTTTCCCTTGCCGTACATATTAAAGTCAGGGCTTATCAAAACATAGCTTTAGCTAATGACACTCGAGGTCTCATAAGAGAGATTGCTGTTTTAATAAGTAGTATATTTAATAAATCCATATAGGCTCAGTAGAAATTGTTCATGAATTTTCTCTCGTTAAATATCAATGTGTCCCTATAAAACAAAAGCTTTATGAGCCTTTCCTGTAACTCATTGTCAATAGCAGTGATGGAGGAAATTATATTTTATTCCCAACAGACGATTTTGCTGCTGGGGTCATACTATATTAACTGTGATCACATCTATATTTTGTGGCTATAAATACACTGTATTTGTGAAAATAAGTATATGTGAATGAAGTATGACAAAAATAAAGTCTATACACTGACCCACCTGAATTGATTTCATGTGTCTCAGAAAACATTGAGATACAAAATCATGCTCTCAATACGTTTGCAACTTAAATGAAGCCAGTTCCTTCTGATTAGAGATTACATTAACTGCCTCTTAATAGAGCTGCTTATAATGTTGTCAAGATTTAAGTTCTGTGAGGAAAAAAAGAAAGAAGAAAGTTGTGTCTATGTAAAGAGATTTGTTCATCTGTTTTCACTGAAAGGCTGTAATACTGCCATGATTAATGTCAAAGAATGAAATAGGGAGAAAAAAAAAAAAAAAAAAAGTGTTCTGACAGAGCAGTACTCATTGGTACCCAAGAAAAATAGCCAAACCTAACTGTATTATATATATATACATATATAGATATATATATTTACATATTTTAGAAGGAGCATCTTAAAAGAAGCAAATGAGACTAGACTCTGTAGAAGATAGCTAAATTATCAGCAAAACAGCAGATTAAAGATAAGGAGTCAGGGGGGAGGAAGGGCTGAAGACGGAGGCACATACTTTAAAAGGACATGATTGAATGTTTTTGCAGAAACACTTTGGAGAGCTACTGGGAGAATGACTCCCTGTTGGTTCTTGAGAAGTGTTGGTTCTTGAGAAGTGTTTTACTGAGGCTCACAGGCTTTTAAGATTGGCCATTCCCATTTTTATTTCTATTTTTTTTCTGTGAGTATTAGACTGTGTATGTCTTATCTGCGTTAATGATGGCCTGCTAAGCTTCTCTTGAAGAGCCAATGTGCATTCCATTGAATCAAGTGACAAAAGTTTGTGCAAGGAATGTAAATTTTCCAAACTTGTTTGTGACCTGAGTAACTGATTTCCTATGAAGAAATCTTTTTTTTTTTTTTTTAATTTTAATTTTTTGTTTGATTGATTGTTCTGTTTTCTGTCAGCTTTATTACATTTTAAAACTGCATTAAATAAATGTTTTGGTTTGCAAGGCCAACCAATAAGCCCAAACACTGAGAAATTAAATACCAGATGTGAACTTTAGCTATGCATCTTTATTCATTGCCATTTATCTGTGTGCATTATACTATAGAATGTATTTAAACCATCATGTTTCTCATTTCTTTACTTCCCCC